>NC_134576.1:140137026-140187026 GCF_050947875.1 Dermacentor variabilis
ACCTTTCCGCACCGAACCGGCGCAGTGAGGATTCTTTAATGCTAACATCTCAACCGATTGCAAGCGTGATTTGAGTGTAATTGAAGTTTATTTTAGCAGAGTGGAGTTACTTTGACCACTTTGCGTTTTAGACTATAAGCAGCTTCTATACGCATTAATGGATACTGCACTAAAGGGTTTATCTATCAGGCCTGTGATGCTGATCCAAATGGCATGGAACCATGTCAAGGAGCAGCCAAAAGGAAACTTCTTCGACATCGCACCTCTCTTACGCCAACACGAAAAGAAGCTCCGACAAGAAATCGTTCTTCCAACCATCAGGTAAGATTATCGGTGTATTGGGGGGACGTTACTGCTATACTTGAGTAGTAGCCTGGTTGCATGCTTATAGTACTCTGAATGTTTGTAACTCCTCTAATAATTAAGTCTTGCATTTATGCCGGTAAATTGAATAGCTATATAATAAAACCGCTCATTGAGAGGTAAACAGAAACACGTATAAAAACCTTGAATAATTAGTCCCTTCCTTTTCCGGTTAAGAAAACACAGGATATTTGTATGCTTTTGCAGAATTAGTCTAATTTCTAGCGAAGCTATTTAGCTCGAGCAGTTGCATTATGAATGTCATTTTAACCCGATAGCGTTAAGGCACCCGTGTCGCAGAAAATCCGGCGTCGGCGTTGGACGTCGCTTCAGCAAAAACAATTTCGAACCAAATTCAAAACCATGCATGCCCAACCACTCCTGTACCACCAAAGTTGCTCATACCTTGTCTTTCATTCTTTACAAAGTTATTCCTCGGAATTTTGACAACGGCAGCCCACAAACAAATGCAATGAAAAAGAAAAACACCGACAGCGCATGCCCTTTATGTTAGTTCTTCTCAGACTGAAATATTAGAAGTGCGAAACAATAACAGGATATCGACCCGCGCAAGAGGCCGCATTTCTACCAGAAAGCTCGCCTTCATGCATGGTGTTCGCGAGCCAGCGTTTCCCGGTAAACGTTACGGTTGCATAAAGTGCAGTTGCTGGGAAGCATGAAAAGCAGTAAGGGGTCTTTCAACGCTATCGCGTTCCACTCTTAAAGGCGAAGCTTAAGCGTCCTCCAAATTTCACTTTTAGCTAAGCCAAACATTCTATGACATTGTCTGCATGTGACTAATTTTGTACCCCAGTTCCTGCAAGTATAACTTAATTGTTACATTTCGTTGTCTTAGAGCACCGGGAAAACATTTGTATCACGCTTGTATACACGCGTACAAATTGAACATTGCACTCACATCAGACACTGCGTGCCCCCCAATTTTCACCAAATATGGAGTGACTCTTATGCGCTTCCTATAAAGGCTTAAAATGTGGAAAAAGCGAGTATTCAGCCATTATTTCCAGAGCTTATAATTAAGAAAACTGTGTTTGAAGTCTGTGTCACGTACAGTACTCCCAAGGCACTGAGAAACATTGCGGACAGCAGCCGCGTAACACTTTAGAATACTTGCCCAAGGGGTCTTTCGTAAGCAATGGCCATTATTAATGAATCTCTTGAAACTCAATATAAACTCAGTAGAAACAGACAGGCAGCAATTGTAATTTTCATCTGGCCCTTAATTCGGTGCACCTCATCCACACCATTTTGTGGGTGCATTTTCTCTCGCATAAAGCGAATAAAAATGCGAAAATGAATGGACTAATTGGAAGTTTTCTCCGCACATCACCCCTAACGATGCCCCTCGTGCCCTCGAAATATGAACTCGGTGAAAAATCATGCAGGGCACCGGGAAAGCACGCATACTTATAACGTGTTCGAGCACTTCTAGCGTGTTCGCTGCAAACAAACAAACAAACAAACAAACAAACAAACAAACAAACAAACAAACAAACAAACAAACAAACAAACAAACAAACAAACAAACAAACAAACAAACAAACAAACAAACAAACAAAAATAAAGTGTGGCGTGCTCAGTAACACGCGGTGCATCATAATTGACCCCGTCGAGTGAGGCAGTGACGGTGTAGGCGGCAGCTACGTCATTTCTCCCCGGCCGTTGGCTGCCGCTGCAGGAGTGAGCCTCGTATTTTGCTCCCTAGGCTCGAGGCGGATCGTTCTCGCCGCAAGAAGCAGTACGACGCCAGGCGGGCGCAGACGCACTGGGAGAAACTGAAGCGCACCATCCTCGACGCTCAGCGGGGCGGCGCCTTCTCCTACAGTCTGTCCAACCTGGAGCAGATCAGACAGGTCGTGCTGTTCGCAGAGCGTCAGGACGTGGTGGACCAGCGGTCCTCCATCAGCGATGCCCGTTTTGCGTTCCCGGAGGACTACGTGAGGCGGCCCGACGATGAGTCGGACGAGGGATTCAAGACTCCCGCATCGGGATATGCTTCGCCCCAGTCAGTGAAGGTGAGCTCGGCTGCAGTTCGTATAGAAACACAGGAAAGATAAAACAAGTGAGCGCAAAGCTCGTCGGATCACTGGCTCATTCTTTGGAGGAATCAATAAACATAAACAGCACTGCACTGTGTCGGCGCCGTGTCGTGCACTTTTATTCCTATACTGAATCCAGCAAAGAAGCGACGAGTTCAGTACGAAGTGAAAAAACAAAAGGATTACACCTCAACTTTGCTAGAAGCAATTTGGAGCAGTGGGCTAAACGTATCGTTAGTTTGTCGACTCGCTGCCGCCAACGCTTACAGCGGCCGCACCGAGACTTGTGAGGTCAAAGTTTCTCTGCTCAGAGCTGCGGGTAGCATTTCTCGGGCCGAGCAAAATGATGCACAGTAGCCGAATGAGGGAAGCAGCTAAGGCGCGGTGGGTGTGAGGTTACCTGCAGGAGCAGCCCAGAAGCGGATGAATGCTTTAAAAAAATTAGGGTAGAAAATGGTGCCTTCGCAAATGCTTGGAAAGCATAGGCAGTTGCGAATTCCGTTTATGAGTTTCTTGCAGGGTTGGGAGTTGAGGGTTTCCGCGAGTACATGGTTGACTACTGTTTGTACAGTATCCACACGTATTGAAAGTTTCACACTGCCTCACTTGTACGATGGGTTAAAGGAAATATATAACCACGGGAGTCTTTTTTTTTTTGGCCCTATTGCTTCTTGAAAACCCGGCACATGGACGTCTCTGTCACATCGACGTAGCTGCAGGGCCGCGCTGGTGGTAGAAGTAGATTTGTCTTAGCGTTTCAACCCGATTTTTCCAATTATCTTTCCGGCCGTAATGTTATTTCACCAGCCACACGTTTACTCTCATCACAATTTTCTCATCCACATTGTATACTTAAGGCTTTGATTGTTTGGCAGTTTATACAATGCCTGCAGCCCTTTGAATAACAGCGTGACAGAGGGAACTCTTTCAGTTCACTTCAAGGTTCATTTAAGGTTCGCGAGAGTCGCGGTATCGCTGAGAAGCCTTCTCAACTGAAGAAAAGCTGTGGCTGCGTACTACATCGCGGATGCTCCCAAGCACCCTCAAGCTTACTCTGACCTCCTTTTGTGTAATATGTCGTCAACTATCGTCTAGGAAATCAAACTTAGCGTTTAAAAAATCGGAATAAGAAAACGCAACTTTCTTTGGCAGCGCAGGAATTCTGGAAACTTTTATTAGCGCAAGCGTGTTTTCATCATGCCTGGTGTACGGCAACATGCAACAAACGTCAGTGCAAACCCAGTAAACTCTGAGAAAAGTTTGCACCCTTTGGGGCTTATCTCGCCTCCAACAATAATCGACATCTTGCGCGCATGCCTTTCCTATCTTAAACGCCGCGCGCCCTGTAGATGTCCAGGTCACGAACGCCATGCGCTTTACCAGAGTGTCAAAGCATTCTCGACAGGAAAGTTGCGTGCGCAGAGTTTTGCAAACAAGGAAGCGGGGGCAAACACGATAGATGACGACTATTGTTTAGGGACAGGATCCGCCCCGGAGGGCTTGTTTACATTGCATGCCTTCGTTCGGTGCGCGTCGTGTATAGCGGAAAAGAAGTTTGACAGGTGACTTACGTCCCACTTGCATATCTTTTCCTTCCAGTCTTGGACTGACGCTGGCCCTTCGGTTGTCGCTTCGGGGCGACAGAGCGCTCTTCCCTCGTCGTCTCACTATGGCCTCGTCCAACGGTGGAGGAGTCCAGACCACAGGTGGGCTGTCTAATATCACGCAAGGGCGATTAACAGGCGCAGTATAGAGGATGGCTCCCGCTTAATTTCAAAAAACCCTAGTTATTTAACATGTGCCCAAAGCATCGTTAGCGAGAAAGTTTTGCATTCCGCCACAATGGTCGCTGCTTCGATTCCCGGCTGCGATAGGCACGGAAGCTAAGTGTCGAGCAGCGCCCTCGGGTTCAGCAGCAGCGTCGCCGTAACCACTAAGCCACCACGGTATGTGCAAGCACCAATATGATGCGAGTTTTCGAGCTCACGTGCTTCGCCGCAGCATCTGATGAGTCTCAGTGCTCAGTGAAGTAAAGGTCGCCCCCCCCTATTCAGCGGTCTGCACTACCGCGAAATGCGGTTGAGATATCCTCCCCCATATAAATCCTTAACGAAATTCCAAGAAACTGCCTGGCGCCAGTTTCAGGCACAAACGTTCCTTTCTCCAGCTTTTCTCGCCCTGGTTCATCCAGGCCTATATCGACAGGAATGTACGCTCTGCGGCAAGCCTAGAGCCAACTTCCGTCACATACTGTTCGTATGCCCTGAGCTCATGCCACCCTCTGAGTGGCAACTCACGGATGTCGAGGGATGGGAGACCGCGGTGTCTAGCTCCAACCCAGCCGACCAAACACGGCTGGTGGACCGGGCTCTGAGGGTCGCCGAGGGACACAAACTCCCGGACACCCTACGCGCTCCTGAGTCCCCTCACAAGTAATGTTCTAAAAAAGGCTCAAGTAATAACTGTTTACCACCGCCACCACCACCCGTTTTCTGGCGTTGCGTCTCTCGGCGTCGTCGTCGCATGAATGCCGCCAGGGAGAGCGTCCAGCCACACGAGCGGCACGCCGGCCAGCGCTGGTTGGTCTGCGCTCATCGAGCCGCTTCCGGTGGCGGCGGCGAGCTTTGTTAGTCTGCGCTCGTATTGTGTACTTCCTCTCGTCTTTCGTCCGGGTTGCGCTGCCCACCCATAGGAACATGAGCGTGCCACCCTTTAGCGTCGACGCCAGGTGACGAGACGCCAGAAAACGCCGGTAAAAACGCTGAAAGGGGGGGGGGGAGGGCTTAAGGTTAGCAGAGCGCCAATTGGCTGCTGCAGCTTTCTTAAAATGACAATAATATTTAAAAAAAGGTTCAGTCTAAAAATCTTAGGTTACCCATCTCGAAACCTTACAACGTCTGTTTTATGCCAGTAGACTCAGTTGCAGCGGGCATCGTGAGCCGAAAGGACCATAAGAAGAAGCGTTGTAGAATACACATAAACAACTGAACTTACTCGCCATAGCTGAGGGCAAGAATTCAATGAGTCGATCTTAACTCTTAACCAGAGAATTCACATATTAACAAATGCACCGAAACGTTGTCGACCTGTTCGACTTTTCTGCAGCAGCCCTAAGACCAGAGTTGGCGCTATCGGCTTTAAAGAAAAGGTGAAAGCGGTCAAGCGAAAGCGCCTGGTACAGTCACCTACCTGGACCTTCGAATCGGAGTCGAGGAGCCAGTCACCAGCTAGACACCGTGACCCTGAAGAGACGAATGGAGAAGCAGCGCATCGCCACCGCTACTATCATCATGATGATTATGAGCAGGAGCAGGAAGAACAGCCAGAGATACAGGAAGACGAAGAGTCCGTGGAGGGCGCGAGGGCCGCGATGACCCTCGAAGAAATGCATGCGTCGCTGGACAGGTTAACAAAGATAATAAGCGAGATGGCACTGCTGCTCAGCGTGAGCACAGTGCAGAGCGAGATTCGAGGCGAAGACCTTCGTCGGAGGCCGTCGAGTCCGGCGGCGATGAGGAGATCGACCCGGGCGCGAAGCATCAGCCGACATCACGCGCACCCGTCGCGTGGACGGACGGCGAGCGCGAATCCGTCGCCTCCCGACACGCCGGCAGTTCAGAGAGCGAGTCGTCCCGCCCGACGCGTCTCTTCCAGGGACTTCACCTTCTTCCCGGCTTCCGATGACGAAGAGGGTCAAGAGGCCCATCGGAAGAAAGGGAAGCACCCGAAGCCTCAGCGACATCAAGAGTACCGCTCCGAGCCTGAGGCATGCGCTGCGCCCGTCTGCAGAAAAGCCAGTTACCAGGCCGTCGTCAATCGGAACAATACTGCGATGAACTTTGACGCGTCGTCCGATTTCGTCTCCGCTGACAGCGCGCACGACGAGTCTAGTTGTTGCTCGAGTAGCAAAAGCGATTCGGAGCTCTCCACTCCGCAGGATGTGGAGAGCGATGTCGAGGATCTATGCGTCGTCGCCTTCGCGTCCGCGGAAGATCGCTCTCCGGAAGCGTTGTGCCGTTCAATGTCGGTTATTCCTGACGACGAACGACGGCTTCTATCCACGGAGGCGCGGTCTCCGGGACTCTTCTTTCAACAACCGCCGTTCCTCCCCCACGACGAACTACCAGAAGACCACGGAGCCTTCGAGGCAGCTTCGCTCCAGGTGGACGACGCGGGCCGCTTGAGTCCCGGCGAAATCCAGCTGGACTCTGGAGGCACGGAGTCTCCTTCCGAGCTGACATTTCCGGTTTTTCAGACGCAAGATCGAGAACAGGCACGAGGTTTCAGAGGCACTGCCAGGGGTGCATGCTGGTCTGATCCTGGGCGTTCCGGGACCGAGCTGTTCAACATCGAGGACGTCGACGACAATGGAGGCGGCCTAGGTGCTGTACGTTGTCGTGGCGATGACCACTTGCCGCATGGCGGGATACCGCTGGAGCAGGGCGCCAGGGAGGACTACCCTTCTCAACACATCTGGCGCTGGGCCAAGAGCGACAGCGACCACATTGCGGAAGAGAGTGCTATGCGGAGGCTCGAGCTCTACAAGACTACTTACGGTGGAAACATCGATGGCCAGCCGCCTCACATGGTATGGATTGCGGCTTGAAAGCGCGGAACACGTGTGTAAGAACCGTTCCATTCGTCATGTATCTATTGTCATATCAGCAATCACATCGGAGAGGTCCCCAGCGAGTTTTAAGTCGAAGCATCAATCCTTCTTAGGAGTCCTTGTTGGACTAGTTGGTGAAACATATACCCATTAGAAGCGGAGCCCAGATTAAAGGCAATAAAAAATTCTGTGGTTGTAAATGCATGATCTGATTATGAGGCACGCCGTATGGAGGACTGAGGATTAATTTTGACCACCCGGGGATCTTTACGGCGCACCCAATTGGCACGCGGGCGCATTTGCATTTCGTCCTCATCAAAATGCGGCCGCCAAGATCAGGATTTGATCGTGACCTCCTGCTTTGCAGCGTAACACCATAGCCGCTAAGCCACAACAAGGGTCATAGACGAAGTAGATATTTTGGCGCTCGTCCTCTCTACCTCGTCTCTGAGTATAAATTTACGCCATTCTCCACGCGAAGCAGGACATACGTTTAGTACGATTCCGCACGATACTCGATGCAGGATTTGCTCGCATCCCACAAATTACTAACAGGCTGCAACTTTTGGAGTAGCCATATTTCCTATGTGCCTTTCGTTGTACCGGAGGCATCGCTATTACGTGCATCTCCACCTTAACGCGTCATTTCCTATTCCACCAACATGTATACATCTGTAATGGGTTTTATGGACGTGGACAGCTTAGCATTACCTTAACTTGACGCAGTCCGTTTACTGCGCAATATTATGTTGATGGTCGTGCTTATGTTCATGGTGTTCGGGTGTTAAGTGTGCAAAAGCCTATAGTGTGACCAGACAGCGACAGAAATGATGTGTTAGAATCAGGCGCAAATAAAAATTTCAGGTGTAAAATGTTACACAATAAAGGTGAACTTAACTACAGATGCACTTGCCACTGTGGAGGACAATTATTATAACATCTGTGGTGATCCCATATCGCATATGCAGATTTCATCTACAGCGAACTTGTCTTCAGCATCAAACTTAGGCTGCTAAGCACGAGGTCGCGGGATCGAAACCCGGCCACGGCGGCCGCATTTCGATAGGGGGAAATGCGAAAACACCCGTGTACTTAGATTTAGGTGCACGTTAAAGAACCCCTGGTGGTCCAAATTATTCCGGAGTCTCCCGCTACGGCGTGCTTCATGCTAAAATCGTGATTTTGGCTCGTAAAACTCCATAATTTAATTAATCGAATTTTTCAAGCGCGGTGCAAACAAGTGTGAGCGTGCTCAATCAGGTTTGAAAGCGAGGACGATCGCACGATCGTCCGTGTTCGCTGTGACGCCAGTATGAGAATACGGGGTTAAGTTCTTGCTCCTGCTCTCTTCACCCTCTCTCCTGTGCTCGCCGTGCACCTACCGACGGGGCCGGGCTAGAAAGCAGCTCGCCTGCGGCTGGCGTCGTCTCCTCAACGTGGCGGCCAGCGGATGTGCCAACTGGAGATTGTCTGCATCATCACGCCCATCGCGCAGGAGACCAACAGCGCGCCGACCAGCACCGTGCACGTGCAGGCAGCTCATTCATCAAGCCTCCCGGAGCGAAAAGCTCCGTGACGAGAGTAACGTTAGCTCCGGTCGTCGTCGACCTTCGTCCAGGAGTGCGGCTGCGCTAGTGTAACGGAACCCTGACGATCGACCAAAGGTGAGTCTTAGTTGACTCAGCGGCTCTGTGGCCTGTGGCCACCCCACGTAGATCAGGATGGCTTGCGTCTGTGGTGGCTCATGGCACAGCGAATTCAGCAGGCAACACAACTCGCGGAAGGCGAGCACAGGAACTCTTTTAAAAGGCTATCGTTTCTTATGCGGGCCCTGCTCGTCTTGCCTGATGTGTTCGCTGTGCCTCAGTGGTTCCGGATTGATCATGGGAGGATCGCAGACTCTAAGAGTCGCACTGTTGACTGGCACATCAAGGCAGAGTGAGTTTTGACGTGGGAGTTGCGCTAGCATCTCCCTCGCTTTATTCCCCAGATTTATTCCACGACCCAAGGATTTTTTATTAAATAAAACGTTTTGTTTAAAGACATCATTATCCTTGTAAATAATTAGTTCGACCAGACAGGTAATACGGTCATAACGTTTAGCTTCCAAAGATGTTAGTAAGAACATGAAGCCAACAGACAATAATGTATAAGATCATGTTGGAAAATGAATTATCGAAGTAGTAAAGAATAGGGAAACGAATGTGGAACATGCAATTTGCCGCCGGTGGGAGTCGAACTCACGTCTTTCATATTGCGCGTGCAACATGACTAACTAAGGTACGGCGATGGCCCTCCACTTCATTCGTTCTCATGGGCGGATGGCGCTCTTATCCGACGGGCTCCTCAGACACAAACATTACCAAATTATGCCATCATTCATCACGCCGAACACAGAGCAGGTCATCCGACATTCCAGATTTGTGGGAAATATCCGAGCACCGTCCACAAGTACTAGGATTGCCCTAGGGCGCTTTGATGCCCTTGTATGCTCACGCGCCACCACCTTCCCCCATTCTTCCTCGACACGTGAGTAAGTTGGGCCACTCCTCCCTGGGCCGGCGCCCGACGCTATGGGCCCTCCTCGTGGCACACATTCGCCAATTTTAGGGCCCACCACCTGACCTTTCCATGACAGGAGGACATATGTAACCTTCCATAAAGCGAACGCCCTGGATTATATGGTTACTGTGTTTTCCTTCTTTGCCTACCACTTTCTTGGGTGTTTGTGCATGCATACTAGATCTGCCCCTGGGAGTCTTAGTCAGTGCCACTCAGGACCATGATGGTGAATGCGAAGCAAACTCTCAACCACAAGCGTCACATATTACGCGAACTGAGGGGCAGAAACTATAAGGCTTGGAACTGACGGGGAGATGAACTGTCCAATAAGCGCTCACATGCGATCTGAAGGCAACAAGGCTGACAGTGTCGAGACGCTCGCTGTGCAACAAACAAGAAAATCGGAAACTATGGAGGAACTATGCAATGACAACAGACGGTAAAGCCAACGAAAGCGCAAACGATTCTTGTCGCTCACGCGAACGCCACGAGGAATTTACGCTACCATGATTTGCTATAAGCGTCAGAAGTCTCTGGAGTGCTCCATAGGCGTGCAAGAAAGCTAAGAAGCGGCTATGTTGTCTAGAGTTCAGAGTTGCAGTGTACTGTAGCAGGTGCTGACCAATCAACAATGTTTGAGCCATTTAGAGGACGCATGCCGGAAATGAATTGAAATGGAGGTTTCTCGCTTGCTAATATTTTGCCGTCGACAGTGCGTTCTTTTCTGCTGAGTAAGAGCATCTTTCCTTTTTGCAGGATTGCTCCCGCACTCGGATCATGTGCTAGTGTGGCTCAAGATATATGCTTGCTGCATCGAGGAAGGCGGAGGTCGATCCTAAGAACAATATACGGCGCAGTACGGCTTGTCGCTGGAAGCTCGAAGCATGAGAGAATATCGTCGCACTCTCTGTAGAAAGACCAGTTCGCTCACATGGACGACCTGGAGTTCTTTCTTTTTTTTTGAAAAAGGAACAGATAATCCAACTTGAGATTGAGTTTTGTTTTCTTCTTTTTCAAAAGAATGAGTTGTAACGAAACGAAAAGACTTTTCTCTAATGGTGGACGCCTAGCAGCGCAAAAAGACGAAGGACACGACAAGAAGGTGACATACGCGGGCGCTGACACACATCACGGCCAAGAAACAGCGCAACTTTGCACGGACGTGTGTTACTCCTTTATTCGTACGTGTGAAGTGCTGTTTTTCCGCCATGCCACTATACCAACTCTCGCAAATGTCATCTCTAATAAACTGACACATATCAATGCATGTGTGCTTTGCAAAATGATACAAAGTTGGGCGAGCTCGTACGGTAACATATTGGTTTGTAGCGCGAAGTGACACACACACAGACTACAAGACAAGACGAGCGCTAACAAGACGCAAAACACAAATGCCAAATCACACTCGAAATAATTGAGGCATTTTACTTTAAAAGATTAGGAGAGACTTGCGTTAGCCAAGCATCAATATTTCTCTTAGAAAGCGAATTTGAATATCTTCTCAGCACGTGTGCCAATCTCAAGTAGTACATTTTGTTGTTTGGTTTCCCTCCATCTGTACTGTAAGATGGGAAAATAAATTGAAATTGAATTGAAATTATGGCTTCCCTACCTCTTGATATGTTTAACTGATAGTCTTTAGACCTTGTCATGTTCGTATGCTGTGGTATTTTCAATCACACACACACACACACACGCACACACTCACACGCACGCACACATACACGCACACACACACACACACACACACACACACACACACACACACACACACACACACACACACACACACACACACACACACACACACACACACACACACACACACACACACACACACACACACACACACGCACACACACACACACATGATCACGTGGCAGTGACGGTGAAGAAGGCAGCCAAACTGTGATTATAGAAACTGGGGTTTTATTGGGTAAACTTGTGCCCTCAAAAGCAGGCTATACTCAAAGAACAACAGTAGCGGCGAACACACTCGGCGATCGTCGAAAATGTGATCAGCGGGTCAAGCGCGTCGGCTTTTATAGATCAGTCGTCGAATGGGCCAGAGTAATCGCTGGGACCCGCATGCCTTCCTCCACAAAGTTCTACGCCGTTCGCGTCGCGCATACATGCAATCAGATTACACAATTCGGCGACAAGAGACAGCGGATGGAACCATCGATAACATTCCAGAAACTTGCGACACATGCAAGCGCGTCCTGCGCTGCGCGATAACATTCCTTTGGCGATGAAACGTCTCGCCCGATAAAGACAAGTACACGCGTCAATATTATATATATATATATATATATATATATATATATATATAATAAATAAATAAAGATTCAAGACTCAATAAAGATTTATTTGAGAGTAAGCGCTTGTCCTGGTGTTCTTCTCGTCTGCGTATGTGTGTCACTTCGCGCTACAAACCAAGAATATGTGTTGCCTTCTTGTATTATCGCTCATCATTTAGCGTTGCTGAACGTTCACTATGACCCAAAGCCAACTAGCCAACAAACAAGTCCTTACGAGCTCCTCTCACTGCCCACTGCACTGACTGCTGTAAACCGTTACAGTTGGGTCACCAGTAGGCGCACTCTGCGCGATAGAGACAGCCTTTAAAGAGAAATGGGGGACGTAAGCGTGGCAAGATGCCTGCTATGCTACTACAGGTAGGGCTTCATCGTACAGGTTCGGTGAAGTTAGAACAAGGACGCGATGACGAGCATAATGCCGTTGTCCTAGGCACTATCGTCCGAATTGCTACAGAGATGTACTGTCAATGGCATCACCAATAGACTTTGCGGCCCCCTAAATGTCTTGAAGCAAATTATCGATGACTGCGGGCCTTTATAATCGGGGAAGAGAGAGAAAGACTTCACGTGAGTAACGTGAAACATGAAATAAATGTACATGATAGAAAATAACGGGAGAACGACGAAAAAAATAAGGCAATGAGTAATTTGAGCTCAAAAATGACAAAATCACTTAAATGCATGAATGAAAAACAAAGGAAAATCAACACTCTTACAAAAGAAATACGCTAATGTAGTAAATTCGACTGTATTTGTTTAAGACAAAGTTCGAAGCAGTAGCATTGTTCCTCCAGTGTCCGAGAACATCTTTCCAATCAAGGCATGCATCTTTCCAGATGGTCAATGAGCTTCTAAAGCCAGTTAACAAACTAACGAAACTTTCTCACGTGCTTATGTGTGCGAAGTCGTCGCGATTATTACATGTGTGGCGCAGTGGAGTATTGCACTGCTGAGCGTTAAGTGATGCTTGAAAGCAACGTTTGGTTTGCGATGCAAGCACGCACAGTCATCCTTTTCGAGGCCACGTTGCATGCGGGGTACCCATTATCTTGAGCATATCCGTGAAAAATTGTACAAGCCGTAGAACTGCTACACGTCCGGAAGGACTTCGTACTTATTCTTTAGCTAACACTGGAGCCATCACATACATCACGAAAGCCTGCAGAACTTTGAAATGTCTGTATATAAAAGCTTTGAGGTCGTCATACGACGTCAGGTGAAGCGTCCGCCCGCTCACACGAGGTTTATTGCACATTTTTAACCATCCTAGAAAACTTCACCTTTATGTGAAAGAAGCCTCCCAGTTTGAAGGCTTCTTTGTAAACTTATTTACGAATACAACTAATTGTGATACATGGATCAAATGGGTTCTCAAGACGGAGTTCTGCGCTTTCGAGCTTCCTTGCAACTATGTTAATGATCACATTCAAGATTCTACCACAGTTCAAAAGATTAATATAGTCTGCTATTTTTCTCAGTTTAAGCCAGCTCGTGTACGCGCAATTTATGTGTGTATTCTCTAAAAATATTTGCTGCGCACACCGAAGACGGCGAATGATGGTGCGCCATTCTAACTTTCTAGGGTTTCTCGCCGCTTTGTTAATTACGGGCCCCATAATTCTGACAGACACTATTTAACTCACTTGCTCTATACTAGATATATGTGCAGTTTTAGGCATGCATTGTATCCGTTCGCATATGTGCGTGCGAATATATCCTGAAAATTATCCCTGCGCACACCGAAGACCAAAAGGGTATAGTGCGCCCGCTCGTGGTTCTCAGGTTTGTTGCTTTAGAGATTTTACAAAACCACGGTTCAAATGACTCGTTTGCTCTTCTCACCTTGTGGAGAGTTTTAGTCAGCTTGTATATTTCGGTGTGCCGATCGAGCGGATTTTCTAAAAAAAAAAAAAAACGCGTCTGCACACACCGCAGACCGCGTAAGGAGATATTGTGACTGCCAGCGTTTTCGAGGTTTATTGCGACTTTGTAATTACGGACCCTGATTTTACCAGATGTTCTTTAAGTGACTACCTTCTACTCACTCTTTGCAGAACTTGAGATTACATCTATTTGCGTGTACGTTCAGATTTCTTAAAAGTCGCCCCTCTAAATTTAAATTCTGGGGTTTTACGTGCCGAAACCCAAGTTGAGAATATGAGGCACGCCGTAGAGGGGGCCTCCGGATTAATTTTGACCACCTGAGGTTTTTTAACGTGCACCAACTGAATGGCACACGGATGTTTTCTTGCATTTCGCCCGCATCGAAATGTGGCCGCCGCGGCCTGGACTTGATTCCGCGACCTCGGGCTTAGCAGCGAAACACCAAAGCCACTACGCCACCACGACGAGTAGTAGCCCCTGTACGTCAAAGATAGGAGAGAGAGAACGGCCGGGCAAGCTAGATGTAGATCCTAGATGTTAGTTTCCCATGCCCACATTGGGGGATTGGTCAAGAACCGGGTAGTTTAACAATAACAATAATTGAAAAAGGAATGGATGAGTTCGCAATAGCAGATGTAAAAAAAAGAAGTGCTGATTTACCCTTGGGTTATCGACGTTGATAATCGTACGCAAAGAAGGTGCTTTATATATCCACATTCATTTTACAACAGCATAGTCAGCATGGATACTTGCCTAGTTCATGTGGTGGAAATGCAAACATCAGTCATTTACAGCCGCAGCCATGTCTGCTTGCGGTGTTCTACTGACGCTGTTGTATACTTCCCTGAAAATCGTGGCACATGCCCTTTATGGGTCATTGGCCAAAAAGCGGGCGTTTGACACAAGGTACACAGTGTTTCACTACAAGACATATCTTCGTGACGCTTGTCCACGCAAAACAATATGAAGCAACTAACGCAATAGCGTCGATTTTTAGGTAAACATAAATGAGCTGCGACCATGCATTGGGGAAATTAACAGGTAGGAACAACATATAAATCTCTACATGTTCGTACATCAATAAAGACGTCCTTGTTTTCAATTTAATACCTTAGAAATGCCTAGAAGTTTGTCGATATATTGGATAGTGACTTTTACACGTGCACGGGTGGCTTTGGATCTGTAGCGTTGACCACAGCATAGCAGATTGCTGTCGCCAGGCATGCTTCACATGTGATGCATGCATTGCGTGCAATGTACTACAATATGCTGCAATTGATGCCTGCAATAAATAACATGTAGCATGCATTGTGATTAATTTTGACGCTCAGTAGCCCTGCACTGTTCTCGAACTTAGGAGCCGGTAACTGGCCAATATGCCCTTACGCTAACTCACGAGCCCGATGCTTTGATGTCACTACTCTCGCCATGTAATGAGCGAAAAAGAAAGGGGGAAACGAAGGGACTCGATTTTTTGCTTGTTACTGCCACATAGCGTAAACAGACAATGAAGAAAGGGCATCCCGGATAAGGGTGTCCAGTGAGTTCAACTAGTAATGCGTTCGAAAAAGAAGTGTACAGTGAGAATCGAAAGAACGGAAAACATGCAAAAAGAGAAACTGCACTAGACCAATGTTTCAATAACGCATCCTATGTAACCTATATGAATACCCTTGATCAAGAGTTGTTTTCGATACTTCAAAAAGTCAGAAGCTTCAAGGAACTTGTGGTCTGCACCAGCGTGTAAATCAACCCAATGTGTTTTCGGTTATCATTTCAAGAAAGAGTAAGAGCACTCAGTTATAACTATTCGAATTTCGAAAGCCAGAAGCGCCCAGAGTGAAGCGTCCTGGATGTTTTCTTGGACAGGAATCCTGTATTTTCTCATGTGGTTCTACCAGCGCTGCACGGAGTTGCCTGTCATTGTCGGAGACAGTGACTGCCAAACATTGAACGCGTTAGCCTGGCTGACAAAACACTAGACAACATAGAGGAACTAGGAAATTAAGAAATGTACCAGCTTGAGTATAATGCAATTTAAAAGGGTCATAGGCAACCGTAAACTACAGTAAGTGACAGCCGCCTACAAAAGCGAGGTGATTTGTGCATTTGCATGACTTTGAGAATGCACGTACGTTGGTACCGCATACAGTTTTTTAACCCGTGACCACAGCTATAGAGCTCCCTACAAAACTTATTAGAGGGAACAGCGCTGCGACCACTCAACTACCATGGGAACAATGGACAGTGCATAGATTCACCTAATCATAGTGCTTGCGGCTTCTGAAATTCTTGGGGCGTCATATATTATGTTCTATATTTTTCTGAATTTTCAAGTAAGGCATACTTTTCTAAACATGACAAGGCAATAAGTGTCTGCGCATGCGCATATTCATTGCGAATTGTTGCA
Source organism: Dermacentor variabilis (assembly GCF_050947875.1). NCBI lineage: Eukaryota > Metazoa > Arthropoda > Arachnida > Ixodida > Ixodidae > Dermacentor > Dermacentor variabilis. Next base: position 140,153,236 of record NC_134576.1, read on the forward strand.
CTTCTAACGCAATATTTTGTCGAAAGTGATCGTCCAACAGAGCCGCAAAGCCGTTGGAAATCAAAAGAACGAAGTTTTGGCAAATCCACGTACCTCCAATCTTTCCCATTATGGCTGAACCGCTATACTTGCAACTATGGTTGACACTAGCACCGGTGTTTCCTTTAGTAATTTTTGTAGGAAACTCCATGACCCGAATAGCACTGCTGTTCAGAAGTGTGTGTGCGTATGGGAGAGAGTTCACGTGTGGCAGCTGACAAAGGGTTCAATGACGATCAATTTCAATAAACGCCGTCGTCAGCGCGCGCTGCCTCGACAGCCGTCGTGCTCCGCGCTTCGTGCGCTTTGAGGTCATCGATTGCAATGGAATCAGGTCGGCGGCCACTTTTCGGTGAGCCGACCCTCTTCGAGCGCTCAATGCGAAATATGTTCCTCTTTATTGCGGTGGGGCACGGAGTCGAAGCCCCGGTATTACATTACTTTATGACCGAAAGGGGAGGGGGGGGGGCAGTGTGCTGTCCACTGACCTCGAAGCCAGCCAGAGCCAGTACATTATGCGAGTAGAGAGAGCTTTATTATAGCGCTGACGATTGAATTGTGTGCCCCGAAATGAACTCGTGTGCGTTGTACCGCATTTTCTCCGCCGTTCCTTAACCTTGTCGCAAAGCTTTTATTTTTCTTTCTTTTTTACTCGTGTACAAGTCCTTGTCTTCACTGCCTGACCTGGTTCTTCCTTCACTTTTGTCTTTGTGGTTTCTCTGCTTCCGTTTACAAGCGTGGAGCAGCAGGATAGAAACACGTAATTAAGCTATACAGGCTATTGCATAGCAAGCGAAACTAAATGAACACAAGAAGTAATGTTTGCATATTAATTATGGTTTTAGTTCATCTTATCCATATTTTTCGTAACGTTTCATGCTCATGTACTTGTCTAGCTAAGACGTGCATCTGATTTTACTTTCTTCAAGTGTTTCTTTGTCTTTCTCCAAACGAAATCTCCGTGTTTGGAAAACCTTCCGCAACCTGGATCAGATGATTGGCTTCGAACGCTGTTACATCAACACAGAAGCCTGATGCGCGAACCATTCGACCAGGGTCTACCCAGTGATCAAGGTAAGTGGGGCAATCGTTAGATGATAGATAGATAGATAGATAGATAGATAGATAGATAGATAGATAGATAGATAGATAGATAGATAGATAGATAGATAGATAGATTGATAGATAGATAGATAGATAGATAGATAGATAGATCCTTGGAAAGTATGTATGTGAAGCATCCTAAACGGCTAGCGCATTAAATACCGAAAGCCAGACAAACTCATTTATTTCGGTTTAAAATGTGGAAACAGAACGCACATTATCCCCGGGTGCTTCCTATAATATATGCACACCTTTAAACCTGCTTCAAGTCCGCATATGGCGAACCTTTTAGATATCCCCTGTGCCAGTCAGGACACCACGCACATGCGGCTGGTTTCACAGATAGTGCTGGCGCCTTACAGTTCGTCGTCGGATTTGCACACACACGCTTGCTTCTGAGACTTGATGAAGGGGTCGCAGCCCAGGTTCTTGGTCAAGCTCATGAACAGATTGGCCGTCGAGACGCACGAGTCCTTGCCGGCCACCACCTTGGTGTCGCAGATGCGCTGCATGCACGCGTCGAAGGCCGCGTCGCATTGCCCCTTATCCGCCAGGCACGTGTCGTAGCAAAGGTCGTGCTCGTTGCAGCACGCCTCGAAGTCCGGGTGCGGCAGCGCCGACGCCGGCAGCCGGAAGGCCTCGGTGCCGCAGCCGTTCGAAGAGCTCTTGTACTGGGCGCGAGGCGAGGGCTTCAGGGACCGTGGGCAGCGGAACTTGCAGTCGAGGCCCCCGGCGACATCACCTTCGCGACCTCGAGCCATCGAGGATGACCCCAAGACGATCACCAGGAGCAGGAGACCGTGTACCGGCGTAGCGTGGAAAGAAGACATGGCAGCGTGGCAGCTTGCTTGTTTGCCCGTTCTTTAGTTTTACGATCACGCTTCTTCTTCGCAGGTCGCTTCTCGAACGCGCGCAATTACGATGACAAAGACGATGATGACAATGATGATGATGGCAACGATCTCTATTACGGCACGTGAATTGCCACTTGGTTACAGTCTTCCTTGTTTCGTTTGCAACGTTTCTCGTTCGTCAATCATCATTATCATCATCAAAACATTTTTTGGTACCTCTTTACAGGGTCTATTGTGGTAGTCCGGCCGGGTCTTCTTGGACACTCTTTACTGGGTTTAGTAGGGGTGGGACCCTTTGTCCAGGGCCTCAGCTACCCTTCGTGGTCGCTGCACGAGACCAATTTGATCCTCGGAGCGGTCGCTGGCCAGCAGTGCCTCCCATTGCTCCGAACTTGGATTTACAATTTTGTGGGCTGCTGTCATAAGTTGGCTGGCATTCTCCATGCTGGGTGACACAACGTGGTCTTTTTGACCGAACCCTGGGCAGTTAGCTGCGTATCTGGTGGGGCTACACTTTCCTGCGTAGGTTTCAGTTGGGGAAGGTTCCTGTCTGGAGCTGTCTCCAATCAATGGCCTCCGCCCTCGCGAGGGATTTATGTGGGGAAACATCGTCAACATTTATTCCTTTAGCCGAATAATATACAACTGCTTCACACTGTCACACTTACCTTTAAATTACGCGACGTCTGCTCACAATGTGTTCATTGGGAGAAAGTATTGTGACTGGCAAGACGCGAAAACGAAGATGTCCGAACATGTATGACAGAGCGAGTTTCAACCAAAGTTACTAGAAAAACGTTTATCCAGGAACGTTGCCTTCACTCAAGCTGTGACTTGCAACAGCATCTTAAGTAGCACCTAAGTGGAAGGCTCATTTTATCAGTGAAAATTTTTGCCTCCGTCTATTTGAGGAGCCAGTGTTTAAGAGCTCTTTGAGAGGCATTATTTTCTCATCTGCAAGTCATTTTAGATAGAAAGAAGAATAGACACTCTTGGCATATAACAAATATACTACAAACTCTTCATTAGCTTTACGAAATTTAGTGAACGTGTAGAGTTCTTATATATACTTACAATGTTTACAAAGGCGACGAGTCTTTTTTTATTATTATTAATTATTTGTTTTTCTTGGTTGCCGCTGTTTGCGATGTTGTTCCTTGTGCTGTACATTTAATTTCTAATCTTTTAAGGAAGCAAAGCATTGTATACCCGCCACGGTAGGCCAGTACCTATGGCGTTGCGCTACAGAACTCGAGGTTGCAGGTTCGATGCCGGCCACGGTAGCCGCGCAACAGCCGCATTTAGATGTAGGCAGAATGCAAAAAACGCCCGTTTACCGTGCATTGGGTGCACGTTAAAGAACACCAGAGGGTCAGAATTAATCCGGAGTCTCCCAATACGGTGTGCCTCATAATCAAATCATGGTTTTGGCCATAACTACCGAAACTCTAATCTAAAGCATTGTATTCTACAATGCTGGGATATCAATCCACAAATTTAAGAAGCCATGGGTCGAGAATAATGAAGGCAGAAAGCTGCTCTGCAAAATGAGAAATAACTTCACTAAAGGATGACACGCCCTCTCTTGAAAGTAGTTACAGTCACTTCTTTTCTCTTTTTTACATTTCGTGGCGACTGCAACATTGCAACTATAGCATCAAGGTTTCACTGAAGCTTATATAATTTCAACACATCATAGATGATTGCGCACATCAGAGAATTTCTTAAGTGGAAGTTGACGAACGTGAATACAAATTAGGGCGTTCACTGCATTTTTCAGCAGTTGAACAGGTTCCAAGAAGCTAACAAAGTTGCCATGGATACTTTCTGTAGCGTCGACAGCTGGCCATGCAGCGCCAGAGGAGTGGGTGGGACAAGTTAGCATTAGTCGAAGTGTATACTGACATGAAGGGAACGAATTGATGACTGGACAGTGCAAATTAATCGATGGGGTCAACTTTGTCAGCTGCCACAGAAGGCCGGTAGGCGAACTAGGCAGTGAAGGGGCCCGAAAGGCAATGAATTGAGGCCAGTGGCCCGAAAGAAGACGCAGAAGTTGGAGGGATGCTTCTCTTTTCTAGGCTCAACAGATTTCGTAGTTCCAGTAGACGCGAGCGAACTTGCGGCACCCAAGCCCTAAGCTTACTGGCGAAACGTGAATTTATTTAGCAACAATCAACCCAAATAAGCACATGAGTGTTTACTGGGCAATTCGCGCTCTCGCGGTACGCATATATATATATACAAACCTTTTGATTGAATAACGCGTTTGCTGACAAGCACTTTATGGACATTTTCAATGATGCTTGCTGCCTACCTTTATTATTGTTAGTTCTTCTTGTAAGGGGGGGGGGGAGGTGGCGTCAAGCTGCTTCCAGGCTTTTCTACCCGCCCCCTCTATTTTGTGTATGTGAAACGTCAATAACCAATGACTAACAAAAATATTGGCGTTAATTTGAATGCTCGTAAATATACAATCGCGAAATAGCGTTTCCGCATCGCTCTGGGTGATGCTCGAAGGCGGGCAACACTGTGTCAGCACTCTTATGTCAAAAATTTGGCACAGCGGATATTTGGGCGAGTTGGCTTAGATTCATGGTTGAGTGCAACTCAAGAGGCGAATTTTGTCGTTTCGTTTTCTTCGCTTTGGTTCCTTAGGCTGTCCCAAGCCACGAAAGTAAAACATTTGCTTTACGTGGTGACACTGCAACTAAAGCATTAAAGTTTATGTCAACAAATAAGCGATTTCGTGCTTGAAAGTGTTAGAAATGCAGGAGCTGCCTAATTACTGAAGACACTATAGTGTGGCATAAAATACGAAGAAAACCCGCTGAGAAAAAAAAATATGTTGATCATTCTGTTTTATGAGCTTTCATTCGCATTTCATTTCGGCGTGTTTTGTTACGTCCTGTAAAATAGTTCCACGTGGTTTCGGAAACCAAGCGCCCGCGAGAAAATGTCTCGCTTGTACTATGTGAAACCGACCACCTGCTGCCAGTATTGTCGCTGCTGACGCGACGGCCTTTTCGTGAATGGGTCTACGAGAAAAATCTTTGATCACTGGTTCGATCCAGTGACGTAAAGGCTGTGGGGACAGCTTGCCGTCTCCCGTTTGTAGCGTGAAGCACGGCAGATTAAGCATTCCAACAACAGAGGATGTTTCATTCGCTTATAAGGAGCTGCCGCACAGCCTGCCGATATACAACATTAACAACCCCTGGAGGCACACAGGTCTCCTACTTAAATGCGCGCACGCGCACGAATGTGCCGACAGTGCATGGTAAGGATAGCGAGTCGAGTTCGCGAGGCGTCCATGATGCGGCGCCCTGTTACGATGACTAGGAAAAACATTCATTAACATTAGAGCAAAAAAACTAGGAAGCTTATCAGCAAGTATGAGACCGGTATAGTAAGTAACGCGCCAACTAAGAACGTCAAACGCAAAGTGAGAGAGGCTGAGACAATCTCATGGGCTGCGGCAGTGGAAAATAAACTTGGTATGAGTAACTACCTTAGAGAAAAAAAGACGAAATTAGTAAATAAACATTTTATGATAAATCAAAGGGAAGCTCTTTTCGAAGCGAGATCAGGATGCGTTCGAACGCGTACACATAAAGCGATGTACTACAAAGAAGAAGAATCATGTGCTTGCTGCAGTAAAGCTAGGGAAACGATGGAAAATGTTTTATTAGAATGTGGAGATATGTGCCGAGCGCTTGTTTTAGGTTCCTCTACCCTCCTTGAAGCCCTGGGGTTCAGTGATAGCAGGGGGAAAGTAAACATGTCCGAAATATAGATTAGTAAGAGGCGATCGGAAGTTTGGTGGCAGAAAAGTAGGGAGATGATAAACAACGGAGGGGGGCAAAAACAACGTTCCCAATAATGGTTCAGAAAAGTTGATGCTGGGAATTGTGTGGGTCTTTTTTTAAAAGGTAGGTAGGGCATTAAGCAAAATAGTAACAAGAGCTTTGTGGCGCAACTCACCGCCCCGTTTCAAAGAAGACGCTCATAGCACCCATCCATCCATCATTCATTCATAAACAGCCTATAAAGCAAAATAACACCTGGCTGCCTGCGCGTCCCTCTTCGCCTCGTCTGCTGGCAGTAAGAAGCTTTGCAAATAGCCATCGTAAAGGAGAGCGCAAACAGAAAACGTAGAAAAGTTGTTTTGTGCGCCGTTCGTTGCTTGTGTACATACAAAAAGTACAGACTTGTGCGGTTTGTATGGTATTTATTATATGAAGAAATGTAGGGTTTAACATTCAGAAACTGCGGGATGGATTATCAGAGTCACCGTAATGCGGAACTCCGGATGGACTGTGGCCACCTGGGGTTCTTCAACGTGCACAAAAATCGCGGTACACTATCATTTTTTTTTTCATTTCGCCCCCATCGGAATGTGGCTGCTGTGACCGGTACCGAACCAGTGTTCCCAAATATTTTCTTCGTACACCCTTTCTCTTAAAGGCCGTTCCGTTAGCAACACTTTTCCACCTTCGAAATACCTGCTCTTACGGTGCGCTCGTTAAAGGTTTATAATTTAATTTTACGCGCAATCGTGCAGAGGACTGCTGGCAACGAGTGATCAGTTTCACGTGGTACAAACGAGGCAGCTTCTCGCGCGCTTTGTGTTTGAAATACCGCGGGACTATTTTACGCGACGTAATAAATCACGCCGTAACGAAGCGTGAACGGAAACTTATGAAAGAGAATGAACGATATTTTCTGAGCGGGTTTTCTCCATGTCGTCATGCAATAGTATGGTTTATACTACAGCACCCGGACTTCGAGGCGTGCTGCATCGAGCACGAGCTTCGCTACGACACGTGCCTAGCGGACGAGGGGCAATGCGACGCGGCCTTCGATCTTGTTTCTTCAGTATTGAATTTCCGCCATTTGTAACGCTCTCAAGCACGAACCACATCATTTGTTGACATAACCTTTGATGCATTAGTTGCAGCCGCCATCACGCAAGCCAAATATCTGACTTCCGTGGTTTGGACCAGTCCAAGGAACCAAAGCGAAGAAAACGGGATGACAGACTTCGTCCCTTGAAGTGTCGTTGAGGGTGAATACTGGCGGGAAGAAACGGAGTGGACAGGACAGACGCTCATTCAAAGCGACACTACATGACGCACCAACTGGCCCAAGGGTCTACGCTTTGTCCCTTGAGTTGCACCCAACCGTGAAACTAAACGAGCTCGCCCAAATCTCAACTCGCTAACATTTTGTTTACGTCGATTGAAGACACAGTTTTTCTATCATCGTCAAGATTGATGCCGAAACGGCACTTCGCAATTCTAAATCCCGAGCATTGTAATTAAAGCTATTGGCATTATTTATCGCTGATTAAAGTTCACCTGTACTTTTGGAAGAGGCAGGGAGAAAAGCCTCGAAAAGCTAACGAAGGAAATATTTTGTAGCACATTTAACATATCCCAAAAGTGTTTATTCTTCTCTTTATGTAAACGCACTTGTAAATGAGAAGTTATTGCCTCTGACAGATTTAAAAAACCGGCTTCTCAAACAGATGGAAGGAAATTCTGTAATAAAATGGATCTTCCACTGTAAATGTTGCTTCAGATGCTGTTGTAAGTGACACCTTGAATGAAAACGACTTAACTAGAACACGTTGGTCTAGCAACTTTGGTTTACAGGGGTTTTGTAAATAGGCGCGCACCTACGTTATTGCGTCTTGTCAGTCACAATACTTTCCCGCAGTAAACGTATTGTGAATACACGTGGCGCAATTTAACGAGCATTGCGAAGCAGCTGCATATTAGCAGGCTAAATATAATAGCAATAAAGAAGGCTTCACGACGTGACTGGGCTTAACGAACACGGAACGCTGAGCACGAAACAAGGAAGGCGGTTACCAAGTAGCAATTAACGTGCCATAACAGATATTGTTGTTATCATCATCATCGCCATCGTCGTCATCGTCATCATAACTATGCGCGTTCCAGAAACAAACTGCGAAGAAGAAGCGTGATCGTAAAACTGCAACTGAGCCACGCTGACATGTATTCCTTTCACGCCACGCTGGTCTACGGTCTCCTGCTGCTGGTGATCGTCTCGGGGCCTTCCTCGATGGCTCGAGGTCGCGAAAGTGATGTCGCCGGGGGCATCGACTGCAACTTTCGCTGCCCACGGTCCCTGAAGCCCTCGCCTCGCGCCCAGTACAAGAGCTCTTCGAACGGCTGCGGCACCGAAGCCTTCCGGCTGCCGGCGTCGGCGCTGCCGCACCCGGACTTCGAGGCGTGCTGCAACGAGCACGACCTTTGCTACGACACGTGCCTGGTGGACAAGGGGCAATGCGACGCGGCCTTCGACGCGTGCATGCAGCGCGTCTGCGACACCAAGGTGGTGACCGGCAGGGAGTCGTGCGTCTCGACGGCCAACCTGTTTATGAGCTTGACCAGGAACCTGGGCTGCGACCCCTTCATCAAGTCTCAGAAGCAGGCGTGTGTGTGCAAATCCGACGACGAACTGTAAGGCACCAGCATTATCTGTGAAACCAGCCGCATGTGCGTGGTGTCCTGACTGGCACAGGGGATATCTCGCAAGAAGGTTCGCCACATGCGGACCTAATGTAGGTTTAAAGGTCTGTATGCATTATATGAAGCGCCCGGGGATAATGTGCCTGCCATTTCCAAATTTTAAACCGAAATAAATGAGTGTGTCTGTGCTTTCGGCTTTTCATTAGAGCGTTATTTTCTACATTGTGGAGCTCGCGCGCGTCGAGCTTGACAAGTACAGCGTTCGTGCAAGTCCCTATTCCTCCTATTCCTCCTATACTCTCAGTTCTCTCCATCGTCTCTGCGCTTGCCGCTCGCCCTGTGCCATTCTCACAGCGGCGGATAGTGCGAGGGAATTTGATGGCAGTTAAGTTGACGGGGAAATGATTGTCTTTCCTCCTCTCTCACGAGAGCAGATTCCAAAACGCGTTAAACATCTGAAGCAAGAGAGTCGGGCGCTCAAAGCGGAGTTATAAACGTACAGACTTCGAGTGCAGAAACTGCAGCAGGAGAACCATGCGTTGCGGTTCTGCTGCTGAACATGAACGTACAAGCGAAAGCCGTAACTAAATAATTGCAACTAAAGCAACACTCTATTGGAGAAGGAAGTAAGATCAATTAAGAAGAGGACTGCCTTTACAATATTTCATTCGAGCTGAACCATTTTGCAAGTAGGTTCTGCTGGAGCACCTTGGAAAAAGTACAAGAGACGCTCGAGAACAAGTTGTCGCAGAAGATAGAACGCCTAGAAGCGCAGAGTTCACTTAAGTAAGGAAAATTAGGAGCGGCTGGGCAGATCGAAAATGGGGCTGGAGTACACGCTGAAGCATGAACAAGAACAGTGAAGCGTCTTAGGAAGGATTGCCTGAACACTGAACAAGCTGGAGGCGGAGAAGCAGCTGCTGCAGACACGACTAGAGCATCGCAGATCAGCATCACACCCGACTGTACAACCGGGCGGTGACACAGCAGCGCGGCTGCGGGGGATCGTACAAGTCTCCCTGCCAAGGTGCATGATGCCCAGCAAGACCACGAGGTCCAGTTCGATCAGGAGAAACATAGGAGAAAATGCGGTTGCAGAACACGATGCAGCTCAACATGGACCGGCGCGAGGGCATCTGCAGCCTACTGTCAGAGTCGGTGTCGAGCGTGTAGATGGACAAGGAGAGGTATTTCAATGAAAGTTCTGCACATGCTATACGGTCCAGGACTGTGTCAAGTCCAACTCCTTACAACCTACCACCAAACTACTCCAGGCCTCTTATTCTTCTAGGCCTCATAGCTGAGGCCCTGGTGGTGCGCTAGCCAGTCTACTACACCAGGCTGTATGCCCATCTGGGTTCCTTAATTGTCGCCATATCTATGTACAGCTGCTTTCTCAACCTAGAGACTAGGGAGAAATTGAAATAATTTGAAAAGAAATCTGTCGATGACATCATTTTCGAGGACTAAAACATCAAACTTTCTGTAAAAATGCGCTGTCGTTCCGTGCACTTTTTTAACAAAACGTCGTTTTATGCATTGGAGCACAAAAGTAAGTGGATCACCAATGTATTTGTTCGCAAAACTTGGGAATTAATTTCTCAAAACTGATGTCATCCTGAGAATTCGTTACATTTGGATCTACCTTGCGAACGCCGAAGCTCCGAGTACAATTCGCAAATTGCAATATGTGCTGTAAATTAATTAGTTACAAATTTAATTAGCGAAATTTTCTCAATAAGTCGAACATGCACTTCCATTTCTCGTCCAAATAATGTCCGCCTCATTGAACAATCCAGCTCAAGGACTATAATTGCGCTATTTACCAGAGTTAAAAACATATCGCCTAACGTCTTCGCAGTAACAGCGAGGTACAATGTTCAGCGTTCTTGCCATTTGTCGTGTTTTCGTTTTTCTTTCGCTGTCGTTATGGGCTCGTTGATCAGTTATGGCTTTACCGGTCCGTAGATATGTGGCACGTGGGGTGTGGTATGCAGAAAGCTCTTGCACGCCCGTCCGGATCGCAGAAGCAATGAGTTGCTCGCGTCTCTTAGAAAGAGTCTGAATGCGGTCCTCGCACTTAAATGAGAGCGGCTACACGCAAACTTCGAGCGTGATCACGGTATCGCATTGGTATGTTTTCCCCCCGCGTGATCAGAAGTGGATACGTTGACCCGAAACGACATCAAGCTTCTAGACATTCCAAAGTGTGAAGGTGCACTGAGCATCGGGACGTGAGGTTGCTGAACTCGAAGAAAGAAGAGGCACAACGAACGGGATTATTTGTCAAGCGACTACATGTTTGTTGTCCGAAGTACCCGAACCTAGATGGATCTCGAAATATTCCTATTAACGCGGCTTTTCACAGGAAAATATGCTAATCTAGGGTCTGCTTAGAAAGAGGAGATTATGTTTCGGCCTAGTTCCGCAGCTTATATCCTCAGATTAACGCAGGTTAACGCGCGTTGTTCTGGTGGCGTCCTGAGGGGATCGATTTGCTGCCCGAACGAAGATCCGTACTTTGCATCCTTCTTCCCCTTATGCGAAAGTAAGACCGCCCGACGCGAGCTGGTGGATATGCTCGCTTTGTTTGCTTACATTCTCTCTGACGACTTTTACACTTATTTTGTTGTCCTCGAAGTCCGTTTAATCTGACTGAGCTCAACACCGCCTTTCGCGAGTCCCTCTGCGCAATAAAGGGGTGTCACGTGATACGGATGACGGTGGTGTCCGCTTGAAATGCGCGATGCCCACAAGCCCGACAAGTCTACGCGAGTAAGATAAATTGTATGCAACTGTTGCACTTGCAGACGCTTTGTGTGCTTTGTATAAACGTAGAGCCACGAAATGTGAATACCAACGCTACACCTCACGCGTAGGCCATGCGGCTACGCTAGCACATCTCCGCTACGCTGAAGCTCACTGTAGTCGGGATTGCTCACTGCTGGAGAGTTCTATTTTAAGCTGCGAATAAAGTTCATGTAATAGAGGAAGCATCACGATTACTGGGTCATCTTGCAGCGCACAGTTTTCAAGGCAACTCAATCTTTTGTAGAAAGGGCAAAATGCTTCCTTTTTTTAAATTTAAACAAATACATGGGTCTCATGTCAGTACTCAATTTGAATGTAGCTCACTTTAAGAAAATAATTTAGGTAGTCACATAGACGAGGTTTAGAGTTTTGCTATGAACCAAAACTAATTACACCTGAAGCATTTAGAGTTTAATGCTGTACAAATCAAGAACATGTGATCTTCCGATAGATATACCTTGCTTCAAAATCGAGTCATTGACGCGCGTACCCTGTTGAATGTACGCTGAGTCTCCAGACGTAGGGCTTTACTGAGCGTAAGCGTCGACGCGCGGGTTTTTCTTCATCAGTCTCCTGACCTGCCACACCGTGTGGCATTGCTGCCTCCCCCAAAAGAAAAAGAAAAGCGTGGGCTTAATGTGAGAAGGCCGAGAAGGCCTAGGCCGAAGAAAAAAGCAATAGTCATAATCATTGTGGTGTGTGGTATAGTCACATGTCATTGAACGACGAGAAACAACAAAAACTAACTGAAACTGCTGAAAACGTCGCCTATTAGGGGCCATAGTATGGTTTTAACCGCACAACGTGTAAACTCTCACATTGCGATTGTCGACGTAGGGGAGGCGGGCTTCCGTCAGAAAGTACTTCATAATTCACTTCACTAAATAGGGTCCGAAGTAGCGGCTCAAAAGTGTTTCGAATAGTCCTTTTCGGCGTATGGGGGTCCAGATCAAAGCTTGATCACCAGGTTAGACTGCTGCTGAAGGGTCTTCTTCATAGCGGTCGCTTCGGCAAGGAGCTCCGCAACAGTCTTCGGCGGTTTCCGAAAAAGACGGCCAAAGAGCTGTTCCTTTGCGCCTCTCATCAGATAACGCACCTTCTTTTCCGACATGCGCGGATTGGCACGCTGAAAGAGATGCGTCATGTCCTCCCCATACACGCTCTCGTTGGGCTGGTGAACCCGCGACTGAAGCGCATGCTCCACTCTTTCTTTGCTGCCGACTGGGGCGGGAATAAGTCTCCAGCAGCTCTCGCTGCAATTAACGCCATGATTGCAGGACACTTTCTCGGTTCTACAACATCTGCGAGCACCCTCCTCGAAGCTGAAGTAGACATTCCTGAGTTTCGTGCTGCTGTCCCACTCGTTAAACGCAGATACGCGCTCGAATTCAGCCAGCTAATCATCCACGTCTTGAAACGTGTCGCCATAAAAAGCCGTTAGCACTATTGCGTTCCGCAACGTCTTATAAATCGGCGTCACTCTTTCCATTGTTCGTATTGGTCGCCTTTATCACTCTTTCTGTTCTGGGGCAAGACCTCGTATTCGCCGGATTGTGCGCTGAACATGAATAAGGTACAGTTGTGGGGCGGTGTTCTTGCTGCTGTAAGATTTTGCGATCGTAGCTGTAGGGAGGACCTTGGGGCGACAGGACTAGGCGAGCAGGGTTTATTAGCAGTATTTACATTTTAAGCAAGACATGCATCGACAGTCTAGCGTGACTCCCACATGGAGCCCGCAAGACTAACATGCAGCAAACAGCTTACGAGCACACAGCTCACTAGTACATTTCTAGCATGACAACGAGCACTCAGCTCCCGACGACGAGCACACTCTAGCAGCCAGCAAAAGCTGCTTATAAGCACTTGGTCCCCCCTTGATTCCCAGTGGACGGAAACGTTCGTCCAGTCATCGTTCGACGTCACCGTTCGACGTCACCGTAGATGACCCGCCCTTTTGGAGGAGGGCTCACAAACACGTGTTGCACAGGTTTCAGTGCAGCACACACACACACAGGTGTAAAGTTCCGGAGCCGACGTCAGAGGGGCTTCGTAGAACTCTGCTTCGTCCCGGGTGGCGCGGCCGAGTGCCACATTCCTGAGCTGACCCCGCGCCACGTGGCTGCCTGTTTATTCGCAGTTCTCTGAAGTGCGCCCCGTACGGTTGGATAGGCACACGTGCAGCGGGATGAAATAGCTGGCACGTTGTCACCCCGTATGGCCATTCCTAACACTGCCTAGTGCGGTCTGTTGCATAAGTTGAGCTCGACCAGCAACCTCCACAAAAATTCTGATGAAGTATACGCTGCATCTCCAGAAGCTAGCACTTGCTGTTGTTGTTGTCTTGAGAGGCCGTGGAACATACCCACAGTGGGGGATTGGCCATGAATCGGGTGGTTCAGTTAGGTGCGTAAAAGTAATAATGAGGGAGTTAACAATTTGAACATTGGAGTTTAAAAGTAAACGTTTTGTGTTAGGAGAAAAAACAACATAATCAGGAGAAAACCGGGTACAAAAAATAATAATGATAGATAAGAGCTAAAATAAAGCTATGGTGGGGAGGGAGAACGATCAGTCTAACATGGAAATCGATTCGTTTCAATACTGAGCGTAAACGTCGTCGTCGTTATTTCCTACCAAGTATGTGGCTCCTACCCGCTATAGGGGGATCGGCCAAGAACAACTTCGCTCTCTTCTTCTTCAGGGTCCTGGTCTGCCACACCATGTGGCAATATTAAATATTGTGTGAGTTTATTGGTTATAATTCAGGAATCCCCGATGAACGGGATAGACATGGCAGTCTCGAACCGAGGGGCGCGTTAGGAGGCGGCCCTGCTCAGCCACGAGCTCACTGATCAACTGTGGGCCGTCCGGCACGCCGAGGAAGCCGCCCGTGTCCAAGGACTCGAGGCTGTCACCTAGGCTGGGGTGCTTATGGCCCCACCCCGCCCAAATCGCCGGATATTTAGAATAAAGTTTTCCCTCACACTCAATGGTACAGCAAAATATGTGAGAAAGAAATGTGCAAGTTTTTAAACATTTGTATTAGGAAACAAGATATGCGCCTTGTAAGTAAACTTTGTTCCGCGGAAATCAACAAAATGATTTAAAAACACTTGCATCGCACGCAAAAAATATATGCTAGGAGAGCTGAAAACTACAAAATTCGTGGCTCCTATCCTCTCGATTGAAGGTTTTGCCTGGTTTTGCCCGTGTGGTACCTCGTATTTTTTTCTCTAGCTTTTTTAGAGCATCAGTACTATGGTGAGGGTACTTCGCATTGAGTCCCTGGTGATTTGGGAGATAATTTTCCATTATGGAAAACCTAGAAACACGGTTCTACTTATAGTGTTTCAGCATACCAAGTGAGCCTGTGTTGTCATTGCTGAAATGACTCGGAGCATCATGCAGGGCAAGTATCAGAGCGAGAAGCTCCAGTGGCGAATCGTATTCCAGATCATTTCAGCGACCCTCCAGGTTGCCAAGCTTTAGTGCGCTACCTGAGACACTCTCGTCACCAAGTCCTTCGTGCACTGCGACGTTGGTGTATTGATTCCCGGCAAACATTCTTGACTGTGCATTTCGATGTCTACCGTACGTACCATGCCTACTGGTATAAATAAATAAAAAGAAACTACGGCGCATAAACACAACAAAGAAATGAAACCCGGTGTTTCTTGCAGAGTGTAAAGAATGTGTTTCAAACGTAGTTTATCACTCTTGTGAGAGCTTATGCCTGCTACAGATGAAAACGTGCTGCAAAAGCTTTTGAAATAGGAACCGACTATAGTGAGGTGCCCCTTCACTATAGCCGTAACGCTACAGTGACAGAGTAACAACAGCCTATGTACAACCTGTGTAATAACCTGTGAAGTATCGGACCTTTACGTCTGGATTTAACGCGCCGCGGTAAAAAGGTGGAGTCATGATTGTGGGATCCTGGGTCCGAATTGCGTCGTGACATTAAACACTTTTTTTTAAGTTGATGCATCATTATTTTTCGTTTCACTTCTGCCGCACTTTTATTTTTCTTCTATGCTCCACCACCACGCCTGACATTGAGGGCTCCTGCAAGAGGATCGAAGTGACCCATGGCCCAGCCCAGCCCACGGGGCGGGGGGGGGGGGGAGGGGAGGAGCCTTAGGTAGATGCCACTTTAGCGGCCACAGACCAACAAATAATGACTCGTTATTAACTTGTTACTGTGCGCCTCAGCGAGACGGGCCAACCACTCGCTCACTCACCCTCACTTCAGCGACTACACACTGAGGAGGCCAGTTATATGAGTGTATGCATGTAAACTACTAAGACTGGCCCCCTTACCGTAGTGAGTGCCTTTAGAATAAACGCTTCTTACTTCTCACCATGATGATGAAACAACTTTTAATGAAAACGGCAAGTGTCAGATGAGTTAAGCTCCCCTCCCTTAGATGGCGGCTAGGAGCCCTTGGGTCCTAGCGACATCTTCGGCTTGCCTATATATAATGACTTGCAGTTGGACCTCGCTGGGTGAGCTGAGCAGCGCGGTATCCCACTGCTCCGCTTTCGTATATGTGTTGTTTGGCCCCTGCACTATGTTGGGGCAAGCCCAGAGTGTGTGTGTGGTCCGCCTGCTGATCACAGTCTTTGCATCTATCTGAATAGTGTTCTGGGTAACAATGATTATAAGCGATCGGGTTTGGGAAGGTGTTTGTTTGTAGTACGCGCCATGGTGTCGCCTGCTGTTTAGTTAATGAGTTGTGTGTGTCGGGGGGGGGGGCATGGGGTTAACGGCTGCCTTTCTAATCTGCAGTGTTTGGTGATTTCATTATATTTGACCATGTAGTCTTTCTCTGCACTCGGGTCCCCGCGTTGTTTCTGCCCCTGCTTGACTAGCTAACTCTCGAGCTAGTGTGTGTGCGGTTTCGTTGCCCAGGAGGGAGGAGTGGGCGGCCATCCATATGGCATGAACGTCACGCTCCCCGCGATATTTAGCCAGGATCCTTAGCACTTCTTTCGAGACTTATCCCTTAGCGAAGTTATGAAGCGCGGTTTCAGAGTCACTGATTACTACGCTCGCCGTTGTGGAGGTGACCGCCAGCTCTATGGCTGATTCCTCCGCGATTTCTGAATTTCCTGTTTTAATGGTGCCGCTGAAAAACCGGCAGCCCGCTTGATTTAAGGCAACCACTGCCACAGGTCGACCGTCTGTGCATTCCACTGCGTCTACGTAGACCAGGTCCGCGTCATTTTGAAACGTCTTCCGCTCGGTCTTCCATGTTCAGGGTGCATGTTTCTGGGTAACAGAGGTATGATGATGCGCTCTCCGGTTTCTCTTGGGCACTATCCCGGATGCTTCAGCTTCCAGGATACAATGAGTTCTTTATGAACCGCCCCTATGGGCGAGGTGGAGGAGTTGCTATTTGTGTAGAAGCGAGCACACACTGTGAATCAGTTTCAGACTTTTCTGCGCTTACGAATGACTGCGAGATATTAGCACTCCAACACGATAAAGACTTTATAGTAATTGTTTATCGCCCACCACATGGCAGTGCTTCAGAATTGTTGCGTTTCTTTGAAAATATTTTGGACGATGTGTCCAGCAATGGAGTGCGCGTTATTTGTGCCGGTGACTCCAATATAAATATTTTAGAAGGTAGTACAACAGTTACCGACTTTGCCACTATGCTTAGGTCAGTTGGATTTCTCAATTTAATTAAAACACCTACACGTGTTTCAGCAACTAGTACATTTGCCCTTGACTTGTTGGTTACAAATGTTGAAACTGTCGTTTCTTTTCTGCCAGTACTGTTCATAGGGCCTCAGTGACCATTGTCAAGTTTTATTATATATGACAAACAAACAAAAAATAATAGACGTCACTACGAGGCGCACAAAATCCAGTTCGTGTCTGCAGCAGCTCTATAATCTTTTAAGTGCGAAATAAGCGCTTGTGACTGGTCATGTATATTTATGATAGATTCTACAAATGAAGCTTATTCTGACTTTATTGAAACATTTCTGGGTATTTACAATCGACACTTTCCATTCGCAACCTTCGCGCAATCAAAAGAAGGTAAGGAAGTCGTGGATGACGCGAGCTCACGCAAAAATGGTCAAACGCAATAACCAACTGTACCACACATTCTTGCAAACGCGACTGCCAACGGCGCTGCAAGAATTCAAAATGCAGCATAACTGGCTGAACAATGAACTTAGGCGAGCAAAGACTGCTTATTATCATTCCCTGTTCGCAGATATCAACAACAAGGCACCCGTATGCTACGGGGAAAGTTATAAACTGTGTTTTGGGGTGTGGAAGGAAGCATTTCCCAACCGAAAAAAATCCTGGTAAATGGCTGCGAGATCACCGGTACTGACATTGCTAATCAATTCAATGCGTACTTTGTAAACACCGCAATTTAGCGAAACGTTATGCCACTTATGAAAGATTCTGAATGTGGCCAAACCAATATTATTGGAAGCCTTTTTGTTCAGCAAATGGATGAATTTTAAATTTATCGAATTTTAATTGACCTGAATAACAGGAAATCTTTGAGCATCAATAATATGCAGATCAACCCAGTTAAATACGTCACAGAACACATCGCTCCCGCGCTTGTACATATGTAAAATGGGGCGTTAGAATCCGCTGTACTTCCCACTGCGATGAAGAAGGCAAGAGTATGTGTAATACACAAAGTGGGGGATAAATTTGTAATATCTAACTACTGGTCAATATCTGTTCTTCCAGTCGTTTCTAAGGGTCTAGAAAAATTTACCTATAATCGCATAGCCGATTTCTTTTCGGGTAAAAAAATATTCTATCTTATGCACAATTCGGTTTTCGCAGTGAATGGTCAACGAAAGCAGCTCTATTCACAATTAAAGAAACTATAATAAGGAACATAGAGAGAAAAACTATATACTATAGGTCTTTTTATTGATTTCAGCTGAGCTTTTGATTGCCTTAATCATGATATCCTGATAAAAAAAGTTGTCAACATGCGGTATCCGCGGAAAGGCTTCGGACTTGCTAAATTCGTACTTACACAACCGTCAGCAATGCGTGTGTCTATACACATTAAGTCATCGTTTCTTTCTATTGCAAAAGGTGTACCACAGGGAAGTATCTTGGCCCTTACTATTTAACGTACTATTTAACGTATTTATCAATCATCTCACAACAATAAATACAGCTGTAAAATTTATTATGTACGCTGACGACAGTAGTATACTTATTTCGGGTCCTGATATAGACGTGTTAATATAAAAATGTAACGATGTGCTTCGGAAACTTTCTGCTTGGCCACAGTCAAACCAAATCAGTATTATGTAATTCCAATACGACTAAAGTAGTTATCTTCAGACCCAAAAATAAACCGCTTAAATTACGAAGCAACATACTTTGTGAAGTAAAGGTCATTGACATAGTCGACAAACATGATTCAGGGAGCTGCATTCTCTGCACACCTAGGTTGGGATACACGCTTTCCTTCTTAGACAGGCCAAACTCCATATTTACAACTAGTTATTTGGATCGCATATTAACTATTATAGCCTTGTGTGGGGTACGACGAGTAAGAACAATGAAATTAAATATTCTGCGGCTGCAAAAGAAAATCGTCCGCAATATTGCCAATATTCCGTACTTCGCTTCTACGCAAAATGCCTTTCATTTCATAAATTCATAATTTCCTCATTTATTAAATTAGTAAAAATACAGATAATTACATGTGCGTAGTATACATAAGAAGGTCCCATGATCAAAGACTCTATCGGGACCTCCTGGTAAGGACACTTATGATGTTATACAAGTTTAAAGCAACAGTAGTACAGATGAGAGCTAAGAGTAATATCAAAACATGTTTATGGCATATGAGTAATAAGAACACTTGTTAATAGCAGGACAATATAAAAAAACGGAATAAAATTTAAAAAAAAACAAGGACAGTTTCAGTAAGTATTTATTATGAATGATTTTAGTTTTCTTTCAAATTGGTATACATTTTTTTCATTTTTGATGATAGGTGGTAGAGTATTCCAAAGCGATATTGCGGAAAATTCCGCAGTCTGTTTACCATAGTTAGTTCGCACTTTAGGTAGAAGAAAATTATTACTGAGTGCAAATCTAGTGTGACTGTGAGCCATTAGGTCACAAGGTGAGAAGCAGATTGATGGTAGTTCCTTAGTCATATATTTGTAGAATAAAATTCCTAGATTATATTTGGTGAGTTCTGAAATGGTTAGGATGTTGTTTTCATGTAGTAGGGATTTTCCATTACCAAGGCGTGAACTGGTTGTAATTATTCTTATGGATTGGTTCTGGATTACCTGGAGGGATGCCAAGTGAGTGTTATAAGTGTTACCCCAGCATATTATGCCGTAGTTAATATGAGAGTGAATGAATGAGTGGTATAGTGAGATTAATGTATTATGTGTAAAGTAGGGACGAGTTTTAATTAGAACGCGAATACCGTATGCTATTTTCTTTTTGATGTGAGAAATGTGATCTTTATATTTCAAGCTGCAGTCAAGAGAAATCCCAAGAAAAGATGAGCATGGACTGGGAGAGATAAAGTGTGAGCCGAAAGTTAAAGTTAAAATATAATATAATCAAAGTAAACCACTTGTACAGGTTTCGCATTTTAAGTTTATTTGTTTCTGCATCAAATGCAATGAAACACTTTTTAATATCTCTAATCTATATCTAGCAGCTAAGGATGCTGATACGCGTACACGCAGCACAGAACAATGGCTGGTGCCGCGATTCCGAACTAAGTATAAATTTCAGGCTCTACACTTTAATATTCCGGCCATTCTAAATGAAGATACACACACACGTGACTTTTCACAAAAACAGTTGCGGCAATACCTTGTGAACCTGTAGTTTGCTAGACATTCCTTCTTATGTGCTGGTACTTGTATTTATTTTGCTATTGGAATTGTTTTATGTCTGCTTCCGTCTGTGACAGTGTTTCTTGTTATGTGTACTCGTACAAATCGTTAATTTTTACATCTATAGTCCTTGTATAACGTTCTGTATTCTGCTGATCTTTTATATACATTACGTTGCAATGGCTCTTCCTTGTTATTCTATGTGACTGATGTAATTGTTTTGTTATGTTCTTAAACACTGCCACGTGAGGGTTCCCGGGCCCATGTCAAGCTGCGTAGAGCAGCTTTTAGCCTGGAAGACCTTCCAGTTTCTCTGCAGAAAATAAACACTATTATTCCGTCCAAATCGTTCTGTTCGTTTTATACTTTCTAATTATTCTCGTTCAGCCAGTGTAACGCTTATGAAGAAAACACAAGATCTTCCTGACCTTTCCTTACGCCGTCGTTCTTTCACAAAGTGTATTTCACCAATGACACTCGAAAGCAATAACTCTTTATTACTCCCACTTACTTTTCATCCTGCATGAACCACGGGTTCAAAGTTGGCATGCCAAGCTGCAGGACTAATCTTTATTTTGATTCGTTTGTTCCGAAGACAAGCTCGGACTGGAACCACCTTCCTGCCTCCGTCGTGTCCATCTCAGTATTCGAAGCCTTCAAGTCTACTGTATATGATCATCTTCATTAACCTGCCTACTACAAATGTATTATTGTATACCCATTTGCATTCTTCTATTTTTGTATACGCACTCCTCTTTGTAACGCCGAACGGCCCTGAGAGTAAATAAATGAAATTATTATTATTATTATTATTATTATTATTATTATTATTATTATTATTATTATTATTATTATTATTATTATTATTATTATTATTATTATTATTATGTCGTATTTATCCCCGCTTTTCCCAGCGTGCAGAATGTGTCCTCCCGTGTTGCTTTGAATGTGCCTTTCGTATTGTGTTATTGTTACGAGCCTCGATGAATTCGTCAAGCGTCTTGTGCATTCCTAACGCTTCGAACTTCTCGTTAGACGTGGTGATAGGTAAGGCGAGGGCTTTTTATATGACTTTTTGATGAAGCAGTATATCTTTTGTTTTTCTGCCACTTGCGAATTGAGGTATAGGTTCCCATACACTATGCGGGGCAAAGGCGTCAGGCAGGGAGATATGATCTCTCCAATGCTATTCACAGCGTGTTTACAGGAGGTATTCAGAGACCTGGATTGGGAAGAATCGGGGATGAGAGTTAATAGAGAATACCTTAGTAACTTGCAATTCGCTGATGATATTGCCTTGCTTAGTAACTCAGGGAACCAATTGCAATGCGTGCTCACTGACTTGGACAGACAAAGCAGAAGGGTGGGTGTAAAAATTAATCTGCAGAAAACTAAAGTAATGTTTATCAGTCTCGGAAGAGAACATCAATTTACGATAGGTAGCGAGACAGTGGAAGTGGTAAGGGCAGGTACATCTACTTAGGGCAGGTAGTGACCGCGAATCCAGATCATGAGACTGAAATAATCAGAAGAATAAGAATGGGCTGGGCTTCGTTTGGCAGCCATTCTCAGATCATGAACAGCAGGTTGCCATTATCCCTCAAGAGAAAAGTGTATAACAGTGGTGTCTTACCAGTACTCACCTACGGCGCAGAAACCTGGAGGCTTACAAAAAGGGTTCTACTTAAATTGAGTACGACGCAACCAGCTATGGAAAGAAGAATGATAGGTGTAACGTTAAGGGATAAGGAAAGAGCAGAATAGGTGAGGGAACAAACGCGAGTTAGAGACATCTTAGTTGGAATCAAGAAAAAGAAATGGGGGCATGGGCAGGACATGTAATGAGGGGGGAAGATAATAGATAGTCATTAAGGGTTAGGGACGGGATTCCAAGAGAAGGGAAGCGTAGCAGGGGGCGGCAGAAAGTTAGGTGGACGGATGAAAATAGGAAGTTTGCAGGGACAACATGGCCACAATTAGCACATGACCGGAGTAGTTGGAGAAGTATGGGAGAGTCCTTTGCCCTGCAGTTGGCGTAGTGATGATGATGATGATGATGACGACACTATGCGGCTGACGACGAGAGCTTCGATGAGCGCACGAGGTTGTTTTCTTTCATGCCGAATAGTTGTCGGCGATTCTTGGAATCAACCTGACGGTTTGCTGGGTGCTATTATCCCGTATTCTTATTGCTTCTTCGCTATGTCCTTTCTCAGATATTCGGAGTCCTAGTACTCTTAGGTGTTGTACCTGGGGAATCGGGTGACCCCCTGTCGAGAGTGTGATGTTGGGTCGTTCTTGATTGCGCTTGCGTCCTCTGCTTATGGTCTGTATATCAGTAGTTCCGATTTTTGGGGAGAGAGTTTTAGGCCCCTGTTCTCCACGTATCTCTCTACCGTATTGACTGCTTGCTCTAAATCCTCTTCGATGTGGTCGTCGCTTCCACCCGTCACCCATAGGGTGATGTCTGCATAGTCCTTATTTGCATTCCAACTCTGTGGGCAGACCGAACATCGCCATGTTAAATAGGAAGTGGGAAAGCACCGAACCTTTTGGTGTACACTTGTTGCCTAGTTCTATTAGGATTTGGCGTTCCCTCCCATGATTATAGCTTTACGGTTGGAGAGGATATCTTTCCCCTAGCCGTATGCTCTTTGGCCTATGTGGAGGTTTTGCAAGATACACAATAAGGTCTCCTTGGTGACGTTGTCAAATGCCTTTTGTAGGTCGAGACCCAGGATGGCTTTTGTATCCAGGATGTGTGCTTCAGCGCTGAAGAGTTGGATTTTTAGTTGCAGCATAACGTCTTGCATCGAGAGTTTTGGTCGAAAGCCCATAACGGTACGTGTGTATAGCTCGTTGTCGTCCATGTAACTGGTGAGACGCGTTAGAACTATGTTTTCCGTTAGCTTTCCGATGCATGACGTCAATTAGATAGGCCTTAGATTGTGTGGGTGTGGCCTTTTCCCAGGTTTGGATATTATGATTTTGGCGGTTTTCCAATGATGGAATAGGGTGCCTTTCTCCCAACTTTCGTTTATGTATTTCGTGAGAGCGGTGATGGATTCGTCGTCCAAATTGCGAAGTGTTTTTTTTTTGTTACACCGTCAGGACCCGGGGCGGACTTCGGACCGATTCGTCCGAGTTCGTATCGAATCTCTGCCTCCGTTATGGGGGCGTCGAGGTTGACGTTACCCTTCTCTTGGTACTCTGGTAGGCGTGCCTTTGTTGCATCTCCTACGTGTATCTGGGGCGTAGATCTCGTAGGAGCTCTACCTCTACACCTGCATAGCTGTGTAGTATCCGTTGCAGGTTTAGTCTTTGTGCTGTTTTCGTGCTTTCCGGGTCTCGGAGGTCTCGGAGTATGTTCCAAGTTTTGGACATTCCGAACTGTCTGTCCATTAGAGTGCACGTGGCTTCCTACGGCTGCTGACATAGCCCATTCGCGTGGTCTTCTATTTCTCTGTCGAGAGCGACGATTCTCTTTCTTAAGCGCTTTTTGTAATTTTGACCTTTCGAGCACTTTTGAAAGCTGTGTTTGATCTCCCACATGTGTAGGAGTTTGCTGTCCACTTCCTCCATGACTACCTCTTCGGGAACGTTTTTCTTAGCTTTCTTCACGCTACGCTGGAGCGTCTGTCGACTTCTGTAAGTGTTCGATGGTTTCTGTCGCATCGTCCTCGCGGAGCTCACGAAAGGTGTCCCACTCGGTTAGCGTTATTTTACTGCCTTTCTTTTTACGCGGGCTGACTTGTAGCATTATGTTCACAATGTAGTGATCGCTGCCTAGGTTTACGTTCGTGTTGGACTATTTCATGTTGGCTGTGTTCCTTATGGATGTCAGGTCCGGCGTAGTGTCTCTGTGGACGCTATTGACCATTCTGGTAGGTTCTTATGGGCTAGTTATTAGCGTAAGTCCCTCGTGCTGCGCGTCGTTCCTCAGGTTGTGGCCTTTTAATGTTCTCGATGGTGTGACCCCAGGTCGGGCGTGGTGCGTTAAGTTCACCCACGATGATGAGTGTCTGTCTGCCCACCACGCTTCGCGCTTTGCGGAAAAGTTATGCAAAAAGGTGAGGCGTGCAGACAGGACCCAAGAGAAGTGAACAACACGAACACCGTTCG
The DNA here is from genome assembly GCF_050947875.1 of Dermacentor variabilis. Lineage (NCBI taxonomy): Eukaryota > Metazoa > Arthropoda > Arachnida > Ixodida > Ixodidae > Dermacentor > Dermacentor variabilis. The sequence continues at coordinate 140,177,540 of NC_134576.1, forward strand.
TGTTGTCCACATCTCTTCTCTTGTGTCCTGTGTGCACGCCTCACATTTTTGCATAATGAATCCTTACCAACTAGCTCAGCTTTCTGTCGTTCTAAAATTGCGGAAAAGCGAGCCAAACTTTAACTTTTGCCGTGCTGGGCTGTATACGTTCAGCACGAACAGGCTTTCCTCCCTTTCTTCTTTTTTGAGACGGGATGATTTCGAGCAGGACGTGGTCTATGTTTCGTACGGTGGTGTCGTATTGTACAGCAGCTATGTTTTGGTGTATCAGTGTGGTTACGGTTGCTTTTCATCTAAAGTGGTATACGATTTGCATCCTGGTAATGTTGCGGTACCACCAGTTTCCTGGAGGGCGATTACGTACGGTGCTTGCTTGGTTTTTACGAATTGATGCAGGTTGCCCTTCTTACGGCGAAACCCATGACAATTGCACTGCCACATTATGTACTCGTTACACAATGCCGTGTTGGTTACTCGAGTTCTCCATGCAGCCGTTCTCAGCCGCATGTAGTCTGCTGTACGGCTTGCTCTTTATCATCCTCGGTTCGACGGGTCGGGCTTCTTTCGATGCGTTTTCCAGCTGCGATACTCTACACTCGAAGGCACCGAGTCGCTGCGACATTTCCACTCGCATCTGAGCTATCTGCTGTTGTAGATCTGCGCGCATGTGCACGAATTGCTGTTGCAAATATACGAAGATTTTCTAGAAGATGCCTTTTACTTCTACAAGTGTACAGTCAGTTTGCTCGTCTGCTTTCTCCTTTGCCCTTCTCTTATGCGGTGGCATCTCTCCACACGTACGGGCGTCGGCGGAGCTCAATTTGGTGTCGACGCCCTGCTAGCTGCGGGCGTGTTACGGGTTATCTCTGCCATTTCTGGGTTCTTAAGTTTTGCGTTTTCCACTTTAAGCGTTTTTATTTCCTCCCTTAGCGTCGCGTTTTCTCACGCTGTTTGCTGTAACATATGTCTGATCTGTGTTATTTCCTGTTCTAAGGCGGACCCAGCGCGAGTAGGTGCAGTAGCAGTGCCGGAGGCCGCGCCTGCTCAGCTCAGCTGTGCCCGGGTTCCTGCCTCTCCTCGGGTAGATCGCGATCTTTATTTTGCTTTGGATCTCGATTGGCTTCTAGAACAAGTTATGGACCGGGTCCTTGACCTGGACCTGGCACCGGGCCGTGCCCGACGGTTCTCGCGACGTAGTCACGGGGATGAGCCTTCGGTTCGCTGTCCTTCCGATTCGTAGGTGTTCTTGCCCGTTGCTTCGCCAGCTCGCTTGTTGTAGTCGTTCATGCCATCGAGCGTCTTCGCAGGATCAAATACGGTATCTTGTATTTTGCCTTACAGCGTCTGCCTCCCGAGACATGAACTTGCCCGCATAGCTGATATCTTGCTTTGCACTGATGTTATTGCGTGGTGTTGGCCACATCGCATCCTGTGCAGATATTTTCGTTTGGGTTGGAGCGAACCTCCGCTATGTGTCCCAACCTCCCGCATTCATAGCAAATGTCTATTTGCTTCTTGTATAGCGAGCACCGGACGATAAGTGCTCCGTATTTCACGTATCTCGGCACGTGCAGTCCGTCGAAGAGTACCATTACATTGTCTGTGTTGCCCATCATCTTCGCGTTTAATATGCTTGGGTTTCTTGCTGTCACTAGGCTGTTTATAATATCTTCTGAGCTGTCTTGGTAGATCCCTTTTATGAGTCCCTTAGACCTGTTTTCCGGTGCCGCTCTTAGGCGCTGGTTTCATGTTCTTGCTCTCCCACTCACATCTTCGTGATGGCTTCGTACCGCCTGGCTCGATCTTCCGACGGCGTGATGATGGCCACAATATTTTGCTTGTAGATTATGCATATGCTGCATTTTTCTGCTGCTTCGCGGCCGACGACAGCGGCGTTTCTCAGGCAGCAGTATGTGCGCGCCTGCCTGTGCTCCGAAACGTGGAGACCTCCTTGCGGTCGCACGGTCACTTTGTGGTTCTCTGCCGGCAGATGAGGCTTGCCTTGATATTTTGCCGTATGGTTCGTTCATCTGTCCACTTGATGTCGCTAGGCGCGCGCGTCGGCGCTGCTGCGTCTCTTGGCATAGTCGGGCCTGATCGGATCTTTTCGTGATTCTTCTTGTGTGGAATTCACACCATCCCACTTCGTTGGTAAATTTCTCATATTGCATATATTCTCCTTCCACATTTGTGACCTCGATCGTGACGCTAGACGTGCGGTCGAAGCGTTCCAGAGGGCCCCCGGGCGTCCTCGTCGGGACGTTAGGCCTATCTCTCTTTCCCACCTCGGCAACGCCGGAGGCAATGACCGATCGGCGTGGCGACTCAGAACCGTCGACGTCGGTGCCAAAAAAGTGGACCGACCTTGAAATAACGTACAACACAATTCGGGCGATTTTTATATTACACATGAAACTGGTATTCTAAATATCGATTTCACAAGCAGTGGGTCAAGTCACAACTATGGATACACATTTTTAAACAAACAACGCAGGAATAATCCCCCGGCCCTCCAAACCAAACCAAACAAAAACAACACAAGAAAAATTGTTGTCAATTTAGCCCCGCAAGTTAGGAGTATTGCTGCAAATGTGTCTTTCTCTTAGTGGACAGCTGGCGTTCTAGTAATTCCTCTATGAAGCCGGAACTTCATTGGGCGCACAATTAATAACACGTTACCTTTCAAGCGAACTTTTTCTTTGCGAACCTCGCCGGGCTTCGTGACCATGGCATCGGCCTGGCTGTTCCCTTGTCGAGTGACATGGGTTGGGCTTCGTTTGAAGTCAGAGAAGCGCAGAACAAAATTAGGTTTGAAGGAAGACTCAGGTACATGCATTAAAATAAATGGGCGGCTAAAGTGCACAGGTATGGGTCACTAAATAGCGTGGACACACAATGGAGAAACAGGTCATCAAAGTTGGCAACCGAGTACAGGGTAATTGAAAGCGCAAACAACCAGGAGTCATGAAGGAAAGTATGAGGAACAGAGACAGTGAATTGGATTCAAAGAATGAAGAAAAGAAAGATCGTGGATAGTTATACAAATGGGAAGAAAGAAATGAGAAGGGAAAATTTGTACGATAACACAAAGGGCTTGCCTTGCTAGTTGAGGCTAGATCTGGTCGCCTGAGGGCAAAAACATACCGGAGCAAATATGCGCAACAAGATGAGGCAAGCGTATGCAGAAGCGAAAATCCGGAAGCCATTCAGAACAAGCTAACACAATGCGACGCGATTCACCCAGAGTGAGGTAACGTACACGTTCGAGAAGCACTTTGATTTAAAGTGGCAGGAAGCATCAACCGGTCAGCAGTCGAGACAAGCAAGATACGTATTGAGTATCGGTGGAGAAAAAAAATCAGGGAAAGATCGATACGCCCGGTTCTGTTGCAGGCATATGCAGCGGTGCAAGGTGGATAGAGAAGTTCAGAAGCGTATAAACTGTTGGGCCAATTGGTGCATGATGTAGTGTCGTTAAGCGGAAATACGGGCGGGAAAAAACGGAGTGGAGAGGACAGACGAACATATAGATGGAAAGTTTTGAGGAAGAGAGAGACATATATACAAAAATGATAGAATGAAAAGCACATATAGCATACATGATTAACTCAAGCTGGATAGGTGGTTGTCACCGTTCCGTTTCGAAGGGGATGTCAATGGATCATCATCATCATCATCATCATCATCATCATCATCATCATCATCATCATCATCATCATCATCATCATCATCATCATCATCATCATCATCATCATCATCATCACAGCGGCAACCGCGGCGCCGTGCAGGGGAACGAAAAAAAAGGACGCTCGCCTTCGCGCATCCGTGGCTACATGGTAATAAGCACACTTGCGGATAGATTGGATACGAATGTGCGTGTGTGCGCGCGCGTGTGTGTGTGTGTGCATTCACACAACGATCTGCTACAACTCTTTAATGCGACCAGTTCAAAACGCGCGCCAATTTAACGCGGCTTTGTAGATGAAATAGATTCAAGCCACAAAAATCTAAGAGAGAGAGAGAGAGAGAGAGAGAGAGAGAAAACGTTATACAAAACCCGACGTGGCGGCCTCGCCGGCACCAGGGACTCTGACGCGCATGCACGCACTGTGAACGTGCTGCGGAAAGGTCACTTCGTTCAGAATTTCGCAAGAAAGAGCGGGTACCCTTGCATTTTCAAAAGAAGCGCACGATAGGAAGGGCCCATTCGGCAGATTTCAACAACAAGGAGAAATTAAGCGAAGTCTACCAAATCGTGCGGCCTCAGTTGTTCGCTACAAAAGTCAGTTACTCGTCATCAAGCGAAAAAGAAAGAAAGGAGACCAAAAGAACGTCCGCATCACCATCAACGGGACGACCATAACGCCAACGACGCAAGCACGTATCCTGGGTGTCATCTTCCAGAACAATGGCATTACGGGGGCGTTGATCGACAAAATGAAGGGTTCAACGGAACAAATTTCGAACATGATCAGAAGAGTCACGAACAGAAAAGAGGATTGAAGGAGGACGATGCACTGACGCTCGTCCAGGCCTTCGTGACGTCGCGCATCGTTTACGCTGCGCCGTACCTCAAGTTGCCCAAGAAAGACAGGGACCAGTTGAACGTCATTATACGCAAGGCAACGAAGATGGCGCTGGGAATACTTAAGCATTAATCGACCGACAAACTTCTCCGCGTGGCCAAGCACAACGTCACCGAAGAGTTAATAGAAGCCCATCTGTGTAATCAAAGAGTTAGACTCAGTCAAACTTCGGCGGGACGTCGCGTTGTTGCCAAGTTGGGCTGGCAAGAGGCAGAGCGGTAGGAAACGGGGCCCTTACCCAGGTTGTGGGCGCATAAAATCGACAGGAAGCCACTGCCTCGATAAATGAGGTCGGGTCGTAACGACGGCCGCAGAGCGGCTCGTATAGCGGCCTTGACGGAGACCTTAGTTCAAATAGTAGAAGAGAAAGAGGGGGTCACTCTCTTCACAGACGCTTCGTTACCCAAGTTTTCATCGAAAGCCACGCTGGCAGTTACGACGCGGGATGTGCTCGTAACCTGCGCCTCCATCAAGACGTATTTTCCGGAGGTGGCAGAAGAGGCCGCGATAGCGCTAGCACTCGCGCAGCCCAAGGTGGGAGGAATTGTCACTGACTCGCAAAAGGCGTATAACAGCTATAGAAAGGGGTGGATGTCTCTTGCGGCACTAGATATTCTCAAGAGTAAATGCGACGTACCCGAAAGGAAAGTTGAGTTGATATGGACACCGGCTCAATCTGGAGGGCAACGAACTTGCCCACAAGTTCGCCCGAGAGAAGGAACACCGGGTAGGGGAAGGTGAGTCACAGTCCATAATTAGTTATAGGGACATTACGAACCATTACAACACGGAGAGGCGCCGTTACTCCGATCCTCACAAATTGCTTAGCAGAGAACAGCAAGCGATCTACAGGCAGATACAGGCAGGATCCTACCCGCACCCTTGCCTTCAAAACATGATGTACCCGGAAAGGTACGAGAAGGAATGTAATTTCTGCAAGACTCAGTTAGGCACCCTCCAACGTCATTGGAGTATGTGATTTCGTCAAGGCGATCCCCCACCTCTTACCTGTCTCACTACCCTACTCCATCCCTCATCCACCCTTACCGAGCGATGGGAGACCTTGCTAACCAGCACCGCCCTGGAAGACAAGCTCGTCCTGATCTCCAGGGGCCAGGCGGCTACGGAAGCATATGGGCCCCGTGAAAAGGCAACCACTTCCATCGACGGCGCCTAAGACGATGTCGAGCTCGGCTCAATAAAGCTGTTTCTCTCTCTTTGTCTCTACACCGCCATGAACCACGTGAACGGTGCAAACGCTTTAGAAACGGCTATCCATTCTGTCTGAAGGGAGCCAAATACCACTGTCATGCGGTCACGTAATGTATATCTGTCGCAAACCCAAATCAACCGCTGCGGTGACAAAAGTAAATAAAAATAAAGCGAATAAGGGTCAGCGGTGTTTCCTAAAAATTTTCTCACCGTTTCACCATAGGGTGACGAAGTTTGACCGTAAATGCACTGGTCCAGTGAGGGGCCCAAAAATAAGCATGGGTTAAGAAAGTCGGACCGCACTTTAGCCTGCAAGTTTCAGTAGCATTTTCTGCAAAAAGATATGATGCCACACAGGCTTCGCTAGAGCGCGGTTCTGGAACAAATTTGGAATACGAAGCTGTCGTGCGCTGCGCCAGTTATTCCGACTTGGGAAGCACGCATGCGTAAGGCCTCCTCCGTTTAACGAAATATTGTTAATCAATGCATTCTTGAGACGATAAAATGAATGGCAGTAATGTTATGGGCTTCGATTCCTGGCCAGTGGTTTCGCATGATCCCAACCCCATAAGACCATTTTATTCAGAGGCACCTACGTTTAACATGATGACTACTTGAGGAAACGATGGGACCGGAAGAACGCAAGCGGCTCATTCTGACGAGATTAGGCACCTACAGAGTCCGGACATTGGCTGGAGTCTACCAATGCCATTGCGCTGGGAGAGCCTACTTGCCGTAGTGGACATAAAATAAGCCAATGACGACATTATCCCGATACTGGTCTCTGCACGGGTCACCTCTTCATAGTAATTTCTACATTATGTTAGCAGGGCGACATTACCGTGTCCACATTACCGTGGTCGGTCGGTACCACTTCTAGCATTTCTCGTTCGGTTTCACTTGCCAAGCATACTACACAATCAAATAGGATAGGCTTAAATTGACACAGAGCAGGCGCTTTGGGAGACTTTGGGGAGATGCGTTCTTCCTCCAATCGCTGAATTTTACCCGCTGCGGCAGCCCATAGTGACTATAGCGAAGTGCTGCTGAGCTTGAAGGTTTGATACCGGCCACGATGGTCACCTTTTGGAGGGGACGAACGCCAGGTATGCTCGTGTGCAGTGGCGTAGCTAGGTCGTCTGGCACCCGGGGTCCATAGTACTGCTGTCACCTGCCCCCCCCCCCCCTCCGGGTGTAGTCATGGAAGGCGAGGAAATCGCCCCCCTGCAGTGATAACATGTGATAAGCGCATGTGCACATCTGTCAGACTGTAAGGCTTGGCAGCCAATACAAATGCGGCATTGTGGAAAATATGGCTCACGTCACAAGTAACAAAAATATCTTTATAAAGTTTTAATTAACAATTTCAGCGGCAATATTGCATTTGCAAAGTTGAAGCGTGACATTCATATCTGGCTCAACAACAACTTCACAAAAATCGTCGTAGGTACTATGGCGCGCAGTATTTTGGCTGTGGGCAGCCTTGAACGAAAATGAAAATTAAATTTTGTGTCAGTGACGCTGATCTCCCCACCATATTAGAAAAACGAAAAGTGCCACCTGCCTCCCTGCTGCGCGCGGGCCAATGATATGACAATTACGAGTTCTCTTCATTCTGATCAAGAAAGCCTTGTTTTTATTTGCTGCTATACGGACAAACGTGATTATCCGCGCTGCGGTACCACCACAAGATTGGGAACAGAATAGAGCACGCTTCGCGGCGATTCTTGGCGTCACCATAAAAAAAAAAGGAAAGGCCGCGATGAAGCCCGTGCCAGCGAAAGCTTGCACTACTGTCGGTCTGCACTCGCAATTGAGGGATCAACGTCACTGCATGGTCCACTATTTCATATTTCTTTCGCTGCTGCCATACTGGGCGCCGGCCGCAGTGACAAAGTATTGTTGGCTGAATTGCACCATGCGCCTTCTGCGGGGAAGCGGTCAATGAACAAAAAAAAAATGGCAGTGGCTTAGCTCGGCTATGCCAGTATATACGTAGCGAAAGCTAAGGCATAGCATGGTTAGCCTAAGCTTGGTTAATATTGATTGCAAGTCCAGGTTAGTCTGGTTGTCTAGCTATGTTGCGACGTTTACCCAGTCGTTCGGCGCGCTGTTGGTCTGTTTCCTGGGCGATTCGTTTCCTCTTCATCTCGTTCCGATGTCGATTCCAGGCCTCCTATTGCTTATCAGAATTGTCACCGTCCATACTGCCGCCTCAACTGTGGTTGCGGCGTGCGCGAGCTCTCTTTTTCAATCCTCCGATGTGTTATCAGGCATGCGACGTAGCTGGCGAAGCGAGCGAAGGCGAGCGCAACGACGAGGAACGCGGTGTGACGTCATACCAAACGGCGGCGGCGGAGAGGCGCGGCGCTGCGCAGTGGCGGAACACCTTTGGTTCGGTGCTACTAGTGGCGCATGTGCAGCAGTGACTAGGGAGCGAGAGAGGTAAATATCTGCGACGAGTCGCGCGTTATGACGTCATATGCCTCCTCAGGGCACCACCACGGCGAAATCGCAAGTTCGCTGCCAGCAAAGCTTTCACTTAAAAAAAAATAATGAAACTTTCGAGGGTAGGAAGCCTGAAACATAACGGCAGGTTTCGCAGCGGCTTCTTAGAGCGAGCGGGAGAGGGGAAGTAAAAGCGAGCCGAACATCGCGGCGCCCGCGACTACAGCCTGTCGAGCCATACGCCGCCAAACTGTTCGGCCGCACTGAGTCTGAAGACGATCCATAGAATCCCACTCGCGACTTTTGACGGCCGCATATGGCCGCACTTATGCAACGTCGCTCTCAACGAACGCTTCCCTGTAAACGCGAGCGCCGGGCACGCTCGTTGAACGCCCTCTTGCTGCTTCGTTTTTTCGCTGCGCGTTCTGAACGGAAGACAGACCCAAGAGCCTCAATGCCTTACAACACCCGACTATGTTTAGTGACGCCTGCTCCCAGCATGAACGCATGGCACGAGCGCACCCCAAATGAAGTGTTCCGCTAAGGCGAGTTATTTAGCGACCATGTTGCAAATTAAATTTTTTAGCCTGCACATTCGTGCAATTATTTGGTGGGGTGTTGATAGAGCTGCAATCGACAATTCTGCGGCGCAACGCATCGGGTACATGAGCTCGGGCTACTGGATGCCGGAGCATTCTTTGCCATTTGCGCCCAGTAAAGCCGACAGAAAGAGGGGTGTCTCCAGAGGTATATGACACCCCCCCCCCCCAACTGACCCTCCCCCACCCCCGTTGCTACGCCACTGCTCGTGTGCTTAGGTTTACGCGCACGTTAAAGAACCTGTAGTGGCTAACATCTGCCCAGAGTTCCTCACTACGGCGTGCCTCATAATCATCCTGGTCTTGACGTAAAACAACCGAATATATTTTTTTTTAATCTTTACCACCGGGCCACAAAAGGACGCATCTCGCAGTGATCACAGCAAGCACAAACGAAGAACACTTTTTATTTCTATTTTCCCTGAGCCAGCTTCCAAATACAGGCCTAGGCCGTGACGACCTCGGTACCCAGCGGTGTCGGCCGTCATCTAAGCAGGTACCTGCGGATTTGTTTCAGGCGATAGTAAGTGCCCTTCCCGCACAAATTCGCATCGTCTTCGTCGTACTCGACGTTGTACACCGCCCAACCGTGTTTCGGTGGTAGCTTCCTGGTACCATTACTCACGGAATTGAAGAAATTTT
>NC_134576.1:140192026-140322026 GCF_050947875.1 Dermacentor variabilis
GCAGGCGCCTGGTCGTAGGTCTCCTTGCAGGTCTGCGTTTACGTATGAATGGATTGAACGCTGGTGAACGACATGTACACTGTTTTGACACAAGCCGCACCGACAATGAGGTTTAATTTCGTATGCTATTACTGATGCATGCGGAAAGAAGCGTGATCTCAACCTTTGGCGAATTAATTTCTATCGCAAAAGCTTGTACAAATGTGTGGGAGAATCTAGGGGACCATATATAGTTGGCCCATAACGTTCGTTACTCCGCAGTATGACAAAGACAAGTGATTTGGAAGGTACAAAACAGCCACACGTAGTTGAAAACTCGCCAAAGGATGATATTGTGGAAGCACTGGCCGACATGGCAGCACCGTCCGAGTCGCAGCCCTTTTCGAGACCCAATACAGAGTAGTTACTGTTCCTGATAATAATTTTATAGAACAGTCGCCTGAAACAGCAGTAAGAAAAACAGTGGAAAATATTTTGATCATATAGATTTAATATTGTTTCAAATATAGTAATTATGCACTCCGGGCTTCCAACAAATTACTTCATTTCGTGCTCTGTCATTGAGCTTGTTTAGTGCACACGCCGGTAGTGCTGGGCAAGGCCAAGATTATTATACTGCAACCATATACCACGGTGTTACAGTGCGCGTATGAAATGGAAGAGAGAAAATCTACCTGGCCCAAGCACTGTGAAAATTAATGTTATGCGAGGTATGTTGCAGGTACCAACTATCTAGCCGAAAAGTGTTTCCAGGTGGTGCAGTGCGCCCGTGTATGGCGAACAGTTGTGTTTTTGACGAAAGTAGTAAGGAAATGGCACGATGATGATGTCAATTTGATGACTGCGACGAGGATGGCTTGGCAATTTGACAATGCCAACGAAAGGCTGCTTATATGGCATGGCGGCTATGGCGTGGCGGCTATGGCGTGGCGGCTAATTAATTCTAATCTGACGAAGATACGTTACATGTTCTTTAGAAGCTGGCATGAGCCAAAATGCAATGCATGCCACAGTGCCTCAAAGTTCTAGCTGCCACATCGAGGAAAAGGAAAACTGGCATATTCACTCTTTTCTATGCAAATTGTGGCGATGCAACAGGATGCACCTGCCGTCAGTCTCAAAACACTACATGCACGCTTGTATGGCCTAATGGTTGAGAATCGGATTACTGCACTGAGGTATCCTGCTTGAAATCCTACTATCGCACACGTGTATCATTTTTTTTTGTTGATGTGTAGGGGGGAGTTGAAGCCAATGGCAGGTGGCATGATTGCGTGCCCAAGTAACTCTATCGTGATACCGTGGCGTTGGCAGATCTCTAAGTAGCAGGAGAGGAACGCAAATTTGAGCTTGTTGCAATAGCACCTCCCAAAACAAAAATCAACAACATGTGCGCTTTTCTTTAGAAGAAAAACAATGTCGTCATATAAAGCTTGTAAAATATATCTAATGAGCTGAAGTGTCCAGGCGGCCGTGAGCTCGGCTAGGCGAACCATACAGGCCTACCGACGACCTTTCACCGTTACGAATGCATGCTCGTGATTTGCAGGAGCGCAAACGGAAACCCGCGAAAACGAATATAAGTGCAAATGTAGAAGAAAATAAATGGACAAAAACTACTAAACTTTTATTTTTTATTTTTTTGACTTGATGAAAACCTGTATTTGAAGTTTGCAGCTGTTGCCGTTGCGTTATATTTTCTTATTATTTGCGTGACACTGCAAACGTTCTCGATCACTTTTTTGCCGTGCCGTGCACCGAAACCCGTGTATCGCGGATAATTTAAGCATGTTTTCAGGAACTTAGGAACTTAAAACTTAAATTGACTCAAACTGACTCTACCGACATGCCTCGCGCTTACTTTCTAGTGAGAGCAGCTGCGGAGCACCTGACCAATGCGGCGGTCAGACCTGCAACGCCGCAGAGGGTGCTAAGAATCTCTGGGTCCGGACAAGCCGCCAATGGAAACTGACCCTCTCAACCTTTAATTGCCGAACTCTGTCGAGTGAGGCTAGCTTAGCAGGACTCTTTGAGGAACTATCAGACATTGTTTGGGATATCATCGGCCTTAGTGAGATTAGAAGAACTGGTGATGCGTATACATTGCTGAATAACGGACATGTCCTCTGCTATAGAGGTCTCCCAGTTAAGAATCAATACGGGGTAGGATTCCTAATCCATAAGGACATAGCAGGCAACGACCTATTCTACAGCATTATAGAGAGGGTTGCTGTAGGCGTAATCAAACTTAATAAGAGGTATAGATTAAAGGCAGTACAAGCCTACGCTCCAACCTCCAGTCACGATGATGAAGTAGATCAGTTTTATGAAGATGTAGAATTGGCGATGAGGAAAGGGCAAACTCCGTATGATGTAGTCATGGGCGATTTCGACGCAAAAGTGGGGAAAAATCAGACTGGCGAACAAGCAAAATTGACAACTACGGCGTTGATTCTAGGAACGCCAGAGGAGAGATGCTGGTAGAATTCGCAGAAAGGAATAAGCTGAGAAAAATGAACACCTCTTTCAAGAAGCGTAGCAACACAACGTGGACCTCAAAAAGCCCTAATGGTGAAACAAGAAATGAAATTGATTTCATGCTTTCTGCCAATCCTAGCATAGTGCAGGATGTAGAAGTGATAGATAGGGTAAAGTGCAATGGGTATAGGTTAGTGAGAGCTAGGATTCACCTTAATTTGAACAGAGAAAGAGCAAAATTGTTCAAGAAAAAAAAACGGGTCAACGAAAATAGTAATTTCCTATTAATATAGGTGACGGTCTCCCCAATACAATATGGGATTTCAAACTCAGATTTCAAATTCAGATTTCAAACTAAAATCACTAATACGGAGATACACGTAGTTAAGTATCTGCCTGGTAAAAGAAGCTGTAACTAACCAAGAAGGTTGATTAACTTGTGGCAAGCGTGCGAAAAATGCTTATTCATAATTTTTATTGCTTGTTTATAGTTTTATAGTCCACCTCCTGTGCGGGTTCTCCTTCGGGACATACTTTGCACTCCAGCAGTTTTTCTTTAACCTCTTTGGGTGTGGCGGAGCTGGCCCACGCGACCGTCGCGCATCAAGAGTCTTCTGTTCTCGCGTGGCCTAGTGCGCTATCACACCTTTTGATGAATCGTGCAGAATGCCTTGCTTCTTACTGTGGCGTTATATCGGACACGCTTCCGATGTTTGTTGGAAGCTCTCGCCTGCGTTCTAAGTGCGCCTCGGCAAGGCCAAATCAAAACGTGCCAAGCGTCTCAAAGCGCTCGCCTGCCCGCAAGGAGTTCATTAACTCGAAGGACCACTCAGCGGCGTTCAATTGGACATTACTACTCTCGCATTCACAACATAGGAAGTGCCTAGGTATTGTCGGATTTTTTAAACGCGTAAGCATTTATATGCTTACCCAACGGGAAACCGTCCGCCACGTAAGACAAGAATGTGGACGGATCCCTGAGATATTGCAACACTGGCCCGACTCGCGGCGGAGGGGAAGCAGGCTTCATGCACTTAGCTAAGTGAAGCGAAAAGTGCTCATTATTCGGAAGCGCGCATACAATATATATAGAGCCCGCAGCAGCGGCGCTTCCACGCGAACGAAGCGCCGATAACACAGCGCTCACGAATCTCTCGGCGCACGCCGCACCCTGCCCATTTCGCAGATCGCTTTCAAGATGTGGGCCCGCGCGCCTCTCTTCAACGCGAAGCGGCGAGAACACAGAACACGAAGCTATCAGCAGTCGGTCCTCTCTCGCTGCATCGCTGATCGCGTTCAAGATATAGTCCGCGCGGCGCATAGTGGTTCGACGCGAATGGATAAGGCGCTTAAGAGCGATACCAGCTTATAATGACCGGAACGTCATCAGTGCACCTGGCGCTGCCACCTGCAGTAGACTGCTTCCTTCATCAATTTTGCGCCGTCGGCCGCAGCAGCTCGCATTGCCCCAGCGCTGTCGTTTATACCGGTCGTATCAAGTTTCATAACATCGATAATGACACTGGGCATGACATTTATAGTGACAGGGCTCTAAGTATGCTTACGCATACTTATAGAGCTCACAGAGGAGTCCGTGCGTTAATTTGTGCCTCACGTTGTGACGTACAAAAATATCACGTGACCAAAAAAGGCCAGAAGCGAACCAAAGAATGTCCAGCTGTGTATAAGAGATCATTAATGATTAACAAGGTTAATTATTGATTGATTAGTGATTGTACTAAGGCGTATGAAAGTGGATTAATATCGATTAAGGTGGATTAAGGTACATTAAGGCCATTTAAGGAGGATTAGGGTGGATTAGGTGGATTAAGGTAAATTAATATCTATTAAGGTAGGTGAAGGAGGACTGAAGTGGATGAAGAAAGATTAAGGTGGATCAGGGGGAAATTAGGAGGAATAAGGTGGATTACGATGAATTACAGTAGGCGTTACAAGGCTTTCGCCCATGCATCTTTTAGGCGATAGCTAAGGACACTTGGGATTTTTAGTTTTTTGTAGATGTGATAGCCATTATATGCCAACGTACATACCAGCAGCATACACACTCGCAGATGCAAGTTCTGCGCAGAACTTTTCAGTTTCGGTACTTTGAGTTGCACGTATGTACACGTGGTGCGCAATAGAACGAGAACAATAAATTCTCACCTGTGAGAGCACTGCGGGCGAGTGCGAATCCACTGTCCACCAGCCATCTTGAAATGTGGATCCATTCGACCTTACTTTCCAGTTGATAGCCTCCATGGTGTAAGAAGGCATGATCGTGATGCTACCGTTTGTCATTATTTTTGTCCATTCGTCGGCCACGTTGGCCTGGCGAAATCAAAAAGAGGCGTCACATTTGTGTCTGAAGCAAAGTCCTTGCATCAACAGTTAATGTCTCGAATGAAATAAAATTGAGCGAGCAGGCCTCACTGCGTTCGAGCGTGCAACAATCTGCGTGGTGGTTGTAGCACTCGCTTAACATGCGGCGTTCTCGTTGGTCATCAGTCCATAAGCATCCCATGTTTTCAGTTTCTTGGTCGAACGACCGCCGGTGTTATTACCGTTGCACTGCGGAAGGTACAGTTTCCCTTCTCTAAGTTTACATAGGTGTTCCGAGGTAAATATACCTGGTAGCGAAGCTTTCGTTCAAAACACGTTCAAAACATGGCGGTTCATGGAGCTTAGTGCCATCTGTGTGACGAGGGAACACTTCCGGCGAAAAAGAAAATTATGTGACGCCATAACCGTTAAAAACACAAGTGACGTCATTTTATTCTCAAAGGCGTAAAATTTAATTTGGTGGCCTGCTGTCTATTCAAATGTACCTGCCGTGGTTGTTCAGTGGCTATGCATGGTGTTGGGCTGCTGAGCACGAGGTGGCGGGATCGAATCCCGGCCACGGCGGCCGCATTTCGATGCGGGCGAAATGCGAAAAAACCCTTGCACTTAGATTTACCGGCACGTTAAAGAACCCCAGGTGGTCTAAATTTTCGGAGTCGTCCACTACGGCGTGCCTAATAATCATAAAGTGGTTTTGGCACGTAAAACCCCATAATTTAATTTTATATTCAAGTACCCCGCCATTTCACTTGATGGGCGTTTCGAGCTTTCAGCGCGGAAAGCGATGTGGCAGAAGGTCAGCCGTACGGGTGTCGAAATCGCACCTCTGCACAGAACATGCTTTATTTGGCGGCCGACGAAAGCTTTGGGTGCAGAGTGCTGGTCCTATCGTCAGAGGCCAATCCCGTCAGCCAGCGCAGCCGCACGAAAGCGAATAAAGTAAAAAATTATCTGGCGCTCGAAACTCATTACTTTTGACTGAACAGGTTAAGAGACGATGAAACTATCCCGCGCCACCAAATTCAAGCATACGGCGACAAGCAAAACAACACAACGTGTGTGGGGGCGTATTGTAACAGGTGAACCTTACGTGCGCGCCTTTCTGTACACTTGCATTGCATCGCAAGTGATAGACGCTCAAAAAAAAAAAATATGTTGGCAGTTGGCACTAGCAGTGCAAGGATGGGTCACAGCGGAGCTAGTTCCTGCTTTTGCTAGGTTTTGCTAAGTTTTGCGAGGTTATACATGGCTCCGGTAGGTTCACACTTAGTGTAGCTAGGTTTTGCTAAGTTTTGCCTTGTTACGCATGGCGTGGCTAGGTTCATACCAAGCGTTGCTAGGTTTTGCTAAGTCTTACGAGGTTATGCATGGATTAACTATGCTCATATTAAGTGTCGCCAAGATTTGCTAAGCTTCGTCAAGTTTTTGCGAGGTCATACACGGCCCGGCCAGTAAGCCACACAAGCCGCAGCAAGGCACTCGCATACAAGCCACAGTACGTGCCTCACAATTTATTATGTACAGTGCTTCATTACCAGTCGTCATTATCGTCGATCCGGTCCTCGTCCTCGACGTCCGACCGTCGTCGTGGTCGTCGTCGTGGTCGGTGGCGTCGGGAAAGGTTTCGCGAAGCACTTGCAAGGCAGAGCTCTTCTGTTCAAAGTTCCGCGTCGAGCTCACTGTGGAGAGATTTACGTTGAACCAGAGCGGGTCACAGACGGAGCAGCTGCGTCCGAACTCTATGCCGATGAATTCGGGCTGGATGCGGCCGTTCGCACCTCCCATGGATTTGCGGTCTTGGCGTAGTAACTTCTCGGTGACGCGCAGCCGCGGAACCGATTCCCGGCGGCGCCGAGCATTCAATCCGCAGCGTTAGTTGTGTCTGGATCCTCGCCTCGGCGACGGCGTTTGTCGGCGGCGGCCTCGACGCGATGGGCAGGATCGGCTCTCCTTCGTCGATCGTTGTCTCGCTGGGCTAGGGTGGCTAGAATTGGGAGGTGTGAAGACCGCGGCGCCGCCGCCATTGCCTAGGGAGGCCCCGCTGCGCGTTCCTCCCACTGGGGGAAAATTTGGCGCTTCCGTCGGGGGCGCGGGTAGGGTGGCTAGCGCGGGGGCGCCGTGAGCTTGTCAGTCTCGTAGGCCACGGTGCAGTACAATGTAACTATCGTTGACGTTGTAGTGCAGCTGCGTTTTTCTCGCGTTTCCTAAGTTTTTCTTCAAAGTAGGTGGTGTGAGCTGCTGTCGCTATCCCTTGACACCCTGTGAACATGTTGCAAGAACATGGAAGGTCGACAGCAGTGCCTTGACATTGAAAGTTGCACCCAAGTTGACATATTCACACATATACCCTAGTGGATTTGAAAAGATGCGGGTAAATCTGGCCTTCAATATTTTCAACAGTGCAGTTGTGCACGCCATGGACTTCCACAAAGAAAAAAATTGAGCAACAGTAGTCAAATCTGGAGCCAACAGGGTGTTCATTGACGTGATGGCTCAAACAATTGAAGCCATGACATCACGGTTTCCAGCTGAAGCTTTGAGGTATGCACACAGCAACTGTGCTAATTTTCGTGTGCCGGCGGTAAATGCTTTTCGTGTTGTTTCAGACGTGGAAGTGCTCAAGAAACTGCGCTTAACAGCATGCTGGCGTTTCTGGATCAGTGGGAGGCCCACGCTAAAGGGCTCGGCTTCTTAAGCAAGGGCACATCAGAAGGCCTGCGTGTGACCATACATTCCACTAAAGACTTCTTGACGTATCTAACTGAGAAGGTTGGGTTCAGGTTCTTGATGACTTCCCGCCTCAGTCAGGCCTGCTTGGAGCGTTCGTTTGGTATTGTGAGACAGTCCAGCGGAGCCAATGATCACCCGACTCCTGCGCAGTTCATCATTATAATGAAGTATGCAAGCTTATGCATTTCAGTCTGGGGGGGGCATGGGGACATGGGGGGGGGGGCGTCAGTATCCCTCAGCCTGTGTATACAACCTCATTCAGACACTCGAGGACAGGTTCACTCGTGCATTTAGCACTACGCGACTGCACGCAAAAGTTACCAAGAATTCATTGCTTCTAGCAGCCAATGTGCCACAGATTGGCTGTAGGAAGCATTCCGCTGATCTAACAGGATCGGTGTCTAGGTTTTATTGTATAACACGTATTCACTTTTTCCTCAAAGGCTTAAATCAGTGTACCATCCACAACAAAGCCAAGAAGGTTAATAATAATAATATTTGGGGTTTTACGTGCCAAAACCACTTTCTGATTATGAGGCACGCCGCAGTGGAGGACTCCGGAAATTTTGACCACCTGGGGTTCTTTAACGTGCACCTAAATCTAAGCACACGGGTGTTTTCGCATTTCGCCCCCATCGAAATGCGGCCGCCGTGGCCGGGATACGATCCAAGAAGGTTAAGCCCTGTGTTTTGTAAAAATGGGATATTGTGCAATAACTGTGTTATTTCCAATAAACATGTACTAAGTCGCAAGCGCTTTGTACTTTCTAGAATTTCTTCACCACAATGCTGATATATTGCATGAATTTCCTCCATTTAAAGTAATGTTACAATCCCAAATATGTGACTTATGTGCGGGCGACACATTCAAGGTTATTCCAATGCGCTGGCCTTGCGCGGCGATTCTTATGAACTATACTTTCGGCAAGGCATAAGCACGCTAATCTCGGCAAGAGGTGGTCGCAAAAACCATTGCTGTGTCCGCTGCGTAGTCGGTGCTCGCTGTTTCCATGTGGAATGAGCAGCGAAACATTAACTTCTCTCAGCATCTACAATGTAGAGAAAAAAGTCTGGTAAGATTCTAACGCATTCAAACGCTAAAACTAAGCGCTACCAAATCATTTTCCCGCCCAGAGGTATGCAGACGCCGCGAGAAACTACGGCGCCCTAAACGGCGCCCCGGCCGGCAGCGCCGTCACGCGGCAGGAACGCGTTTTGGAGCCAGCTTCCGGAGGCCGGTCTCCACACCTCCCCATTCTAGCCCTAGCTGAGCCGCGCGCCGAGCGTCCTTGTACACACCGTATTTTCATGGGCGCCACCATAGAGTTTCTCACTACATTACCTAGAGGGAAATCTGGCGCTGCTGCGCTGTGGTATGCATGGGAATGCCGGTATCTTGTGGATTCGGATTGGCATCGTTCTCGTAGAGACAGGACACCTTGAAGACTCGCTTGGCAAGTACCGTTCCGTCTGTCACAATGATTCATTTTCTACTAGAACAGCACGTGAAAAGCTGTTTTAGCTTTATTATTACGCGAAAACATGTTTTGTTTAACTATGAGAACTTGTTATTGTGTGTACGACTACATGTTACGTAAAAAGTATCAGCGGGCCGCTAAAGTTGGAGGACAGACGACAAGGTTCGCGCTCGCTTTGAAACAGTTGGTCGTCTGTTCTTGCTTTTCTTCGCTTGGTCTTGCGTCGTGGGTGAGTAAAGATGTAATATGCGTGAATGGAAACATTTTATGAAGATTTTACTTTGAGAACGCGTTATTTGCGTAGCGATATCCACGTTTTAGACGAAGCCTCTTACAACACCAGCCAACACGAGCCTCGCAGACACATATACCGTCATTCCCATGACGGCACGGTGCCCCCTTAAGAAACTCCCATAGACTGTGGCGCCAGATTACCCTCTAGGTGTTATAGTGAGAAACTCTATGGGCGCCACCATGGGTGGGTGGGTGGATGGATGGATGGATGTTATGAGCGTCCCCTTTGGAACTGGGCGGTGAGTTGCGCCACAAAGCTCTTACACAAAGGTAGTACGGCCACAACCAAATTTTCTGATCCCCTATTGCGAACTGTGCTTTTGCACGTCTCCGTTTTTTGTCGTTTCCCTTCTTTTCCTCCACCAATCCTCCAATCACTTCCTACTAATCCCTATTGCGGACGTGTTTACGTTTCCACTGCTCTCCCTGAACCCAAGGGTTTCAACGAGGCCAGTGGTGCCTAAATCGACCGCTGGGTCGACGTCTTCACATTCTAATAAAACATGCTCTATAGTTTCCCTATCTTTACCGCAGCAGGCACATGCTTCTTCTTCCTTCTTATATCTCGCTTTATAGGTGCGTGTTCTAAAGCACGCCGATCTCGCTTCGAAAAGTAATGAGCTTCCCTTTCAGTTACCACATTGCTATGCAGTGGCGCCATCTATGGGCAGTCCGCATGCTGGCTTGAGCGAGCGCTCCGTTTTTCATGGCAGGTATGTGCTCGGCGCTGGTTTCTGGTGTTTGTTTCCACGCTCGTGCGGTCTATTTAGTATTACGTGCGTCTATACGAGGTAAACGGTTCTGTGAGACGTACTGAAGTGGTTTAAGTCGGTATGGCCAGACTTTATGTTGGCGTTGAGGGGGACGGAGCACGCAGCCCGATGTGTGCGCGCATATATTTGAGCCTACAATCACTCGGAGATCAAAATGTGTATCTCTGAAAGTTCCATTCACTAATGTGACCTTATTGCAGTATCATCCTCTAGTTCTAAGCTGCGGTTTAGCAGCAATGAAACATACGCGACGATCGTAACAGCGTGGGTACCGTTCTGCTTCGACAGCAGCCTTGCTGTTGTACTTTGACAAGCGTTCAAACATGTAATTAGCTGCAGATTACATTGCATGACTACTTGGTGCGATGGATGAGGTTTCCACTCATGAATGAAATAGGTTTGCTTAGTAATAACAGCATACCTTAGAGTGTCCAGCAAAGCGACCGCTTACGAACTGCGCGAGTGTCCTAAGCAGTGGTCAATGCTAGATTACAGATATCTTTGCTCTGTATGGCACATGGTCCAAGCATGCGGCATCACGTTTATAGATCTATAAACGTTGTGCGGCGTGACTATGCGAGGTCGTACTGCGGCGTTAGCCCGTTTTCTTTTTCGAGTAAGAGGATGATAACAGATTTTTTTTCGGTTGTGTTCGTTCCGTTCTCTACGACGCACTAACACGTTTTATGGAAATTTTGTCCTCAAATATAGCCATCGAATTCTTTTGATGCAATCCATCTAGGATAGTGTGGCTTTACGCTGCAAAAAGGCAATGCCGAAGCACATATATTTATCATGCTGGTTCACCAACCGCAGTGATCGCTGTGTTGAGCAGCGCCATCGGCCTCATGCAGAAGGCTTGCGTAGACAAATAGGGATTTCAAGCCTACTAGACTTGAAATGCGTGACAACGATGCCGGCGTATCACAAATATTTCATTGCACCTGCCACTTACATGTTTCGTGGTTGCCTTAGGTTGGCTGCACACGAGCATGCGCTCTTAAGTTTTATGTTTTAGTCCCTACGCCAAGCGATCAGATAGTGAGCAGATGTACCATTTCACGCTGGTAATACAGACACTGGTTCTATTCGTTGAATTAAGACCGATATACGCAAAATTGTTCACAACACATACACCGCGGCTGATAATGCCTGTCACATGTTTGCGTCCCGAAGAGATATCTACGCGTACTGTAGTTACCGATGCATCGAAAGGCTTTTCTGACGACCTTATATGAACGGACATCGCGTAAATTTCACAAAGTACGATCTAAAACATCCCGAAATCGTTCCACAGCACGCGACAGCAATACTTTCAAGCAGCGCCGCGCCGGATCGCCCAAGCCAGAGAAGAGGAAAGGCTCGCCGCGCGCCCTTTCCTCCTCGCCCGATGCAGAGGTCTGTAAGTTTCACCTATATCGCCTATATCGTTAATGGCACGCCTCTTTCCATGGTTGACCTACAGAAATATTCAGGGATAACGCTGACATCAAACCTCAATTGGGAAAGACACATAACTAATATTACAACTACTGCACTACGAAAGCTATTTTATCTAAAAAGACGCCTAAAGATCGCTCCAACGAACATTAAGCTTCTGGCCTACAAAACATTTGTGAGACCTATTTTAGGATACGCTAATATAATTTGGTTTCCTTACACAGCAACTAACATAGCTAAACTTGAAGCTGTACAAAGAAAAGCCGCAAGGTTCATTCATAGCAAATATCGTCCTACTGACTCGCCTTCACGTCTCTTAGCTTCCTCAGGCCTCAACACATTATCGACGAGAGCGAAACAAGGTCGACTAAAAGTTCTGTTTCAAATGCTGAACCGTCAGTATAAAATTGATATCACCCGGTACATTTCATATTCGCAATCTAGAAAACACGGCATCAACACGAACATACGCTAACCGAGTATTTATTTTCTAATGACGCATTCAGGTACTCATTCTTTCCTCGAGTAATCAGAGAATGGAATGAACTTAACTCGTCATTAACAGCGACAAATTCTTTATCCCTGTTCGTTTCACAACTGGAGCTCATCACAAGAGGTTATTAACGATTTCTCATGTTTGTTCCCTGTTCCCTTTATGTTAAACTAACAGTGCTTAGAAAAAAAATGTATACACTTGTTTGTTTCCAAATACTTCACGTTTTTGCTTTGACTATGATATGCCCCGGTTGTTGTTGATTTTATTCTGCTTTGTTTAGTGTTCTGTTGTATAGCTTATCTACCTTATCCTTCGTATTTTGTTGAATATTGTTGCTTTTTTCTTTGTGTAGCTCACACATGTATTTATGTTGGGAAAAGAAATTGTTCACGCCCGTCTGCTAGGCTTTCGGCTGAGAGCGGCATTATTGTGAAATAAATAAATAAATAAGTCACAGGCGCGACAGCTGTGCCCAAACACTATGCCCAAGAATTCGCGCTGGAATCGGCCGTTCGCACCACCCGTGTCTCGGTGGGCTTGACACTGGGAGTTTTCGAGCAGCAGCAGGCCGGGATCGCTTTCTCGGTGACGTCGAGCATTCAGGCACCGAATCTCGCGTTCCCTTGACAAACTAGGGATCCTCGACTCGGCGTTGCCTCTTCTCAGCCGCAGCTTCGGCGCGGTGTTCCGGATCAGCTCGGCGGTGACGCATCGCTTCTCGCTTGGCAGTACGGCGCTCTTCCTGGTAAGCCACTTTTTCGGCTGTCTGGACTTTCTTCGGTCTTCCCATGGCAGCGACACGTACGCACGGAGCAGAGGAGGCGAAAGGTGTGCCGCAGCGCCGGCCCGAACTCTTACTCGCCTGTGACGTCACCACTTCACCCTACGTGCGTGGGATGCGTAGGTAACGTGACTCGGTGCTCCCGCAGGTGGTTGCTAGGCAACGCGAGGCGGTACACAGCTGGGCTGAGTTTTGTGGTAACGCTCTACGGCGGAACGAAAGCTTAAACAGCTCCGCTGTTAAAAAGTCGCTATAATTCTCACTAAACGTGTCCAGTTGATTTTAACTAATGCAGGCATTTTATTTTATGAACACTCTAGGATAGGTTAACGTGAAGTAAATCAGCCACCAAGCCGTTTAAGCTTTCATAGTGAAATATTTAGCGCGCACAATCGACAAGGACACAGTGAAAAGGTACACACGAGCGCTTACTCACAAACTCTATATTCTGTATGCCATGTTCTGTATCTTTCCGAAAATAAACAGTTGTCAGTAAGCGCTCGTGTGTCCCCCTGCACTGTGTCCTTGTCGATTGTGCGCGCTAAATATATCACTATGGATTCGTATCAACTCGCCGAACTATCAGTTCTGCAGCCGTTTAAGCTTTGTGTAATATCCGCGCAGGTGGCTGACATACATGGTGAATGTACCAACAGTGTGCAGGGGTCTTTATTTATATTTATTTATTTATTTTGATTTATTTATACATCAATTCGTTTATACTGAAATTCCCAATGGGGATTATGTCAGGGTAAGTTATGAAGCAGAACTAATTGCAAGATTTGCAACATCAGAACGTCAGAACGTCTGGTCATCCACATCGTAATATCGTCCGCGTACAGTGTGAATCGGAGGTAAGGAATATTCTTGAGAGTGAAAGCTAAACGTCACGTAGCCAAATTGAAGAGGAGGGGGGAAGTGAGGCCCCCTGGGGCGTGCCAGTGCTTCCGAAACTTATTTGACCAGATTATTCGCTGCCTAATTGGAGCGTCGCAGTGCGCTTCTTGAGGAAGCTGCATATGACCACCTCTGGAAGACATCTGAAGAGCCAGCACACACGCAAGCCACCGATCAACCAGGACAAGAAAGAGCATCAAACGCGCCGACGCCAGCGTCCCCCATGGCAGCGACGCTGCGTCTTGTCCCTCTACTGATGAAGACAGCGACAAGACGCTACCTGCCACAATGGCGTCGTCTGGAACGGAAGACGACGAGGAGCCTATGGTAGATGCTCACTTTACGCTACCACAGCAGGAACGGCTTCTTACATGTTCTATGTCACCGAATGCAGGCGAGGACGCAGATGGACGCCATCTCGGCATCTCCGAAGTGTCGGCCGGTCCATCGAGGATCACGGCGGTTATCAAGACAATGACAGCGCTTGCGAGTGGTACCGGTACAGCGGTGAATGAGAGACGTACGCACTCGCTAACAGCGTCTGAAGACGCCAAGAGCATGCTGTCTTCAGAGAGTTCTGCGCCATCAGAACCAAGGGCGACACCCTCCAAGAAATGCAAGAAAATGCCACGAGACACCACTACAACGGACGTTGTCTCCGGTTCGGAGACGTGCTAGCGATGGCATCTTACACCGCTTCTGTTGTTCGCAAGGGCTGCTTTTCTTCTGCTTCCTGCTACGAAGCTGGGGCAGCGTTGACGGAATGATCGTTTGGCGCAGACATCGCGTTGCCGTGCCTGTGCGAGCCTCTGCAACCTTGGTATTTTAGGAATCAGCTTGCTTCCGGCTAACCTAAGTGAAGAAGCTGAGCAGTGCCCGTTCCGCATTCGCTGCTCTGATACCTCTACGCCATTTTTTACTTTGCCGTGTCTTGGTTGTTGCAATGATGCAGGACACCGACTCTGTGCGCAACCTATTTGTGGTAAGCCATTTGCCTTAGTCTATTTCTGCACGCAACTTACCGCATATTTGCACATAATGACACTTCACGCACAAGGATTTCGTAGCAGGGATAAGTGGAGAGAAGTGATTCATTTCGCCCGCGAGAAAAAGTCGAGTTCCTCTTTCTTCAGGAGTGTAACTTATGAAACAAGCAGGAAGTTAAAAGGTTTTGTGATTTCTGTAAAATTTATGTAAAAGCATATTTTTCACATAGCCCCGGGCAATGTCGCGGTGTAGGGTGCTTTTACATGCAAGTCAGCGCCTGTTTGATTAAGAAGGTCGGGTAATAGGTTTTGATTTTTTCTGGGGCGAGAGAGAAGTTCGGGCATTGAACGTATTTAGCCGCTGTATGTTCAGACCGCAATGACTCCTTTCCAAGACTCTCCCTATTTTTGCTAGACAACCACCCATTCTTTATAATGGGCCATTTTAACTGCCTACTGGATTCCACACGCGACTCACGATGGGCAAGACAAAGCGCTCCCAATTCTCATGCAGCTGAATTACCTCGTATAATGAAAGAATGCAATTTATCAGATGCATGGGTGCATATGTACGCTGCAAGTTTTGGGGCCACATGCTAGCAAGGGCAATCGCAATGTCGTCTAGATCGAATGTATTTTCCCCTGAATTAACAACGCCAACAACTGTCCGTCGCAGGGTCCTCGATCTCCCCGCAGACACCGGACGCATTTCAGACCACCGAGCTTTCACTTAATGAGAGCAGCATTCCGGGCAAGTTGGTAATCCATTGCTTAAATGATATTGCGCGACATAAAAACGACACGGACGTGAAAGAAGACGCTTGGTGTGTCGTCTTCTTTCACGTCCGTGTCGTTTTTATGTCGCGCAATATCATTTAAGCAAGAGCTTTCACTGTCGTGTTGAACCTCGAAGGAAGGCCAGGTGAACGCACTGATATGTGGAAGCTAGCCATTGCTTCTTTACATGACCAGGTGACCCTTACTGAACTAAAAGCATCAGTAGCTATATAAGTATGTGATTATGTATTCAATATTAAAGCGTGGGATACATTAAAGGAAAGGTGGAGGTCAGTATGCATAGCAGCTAGCAAGAAACGAAAAAGAGACTGGGCAGCTTTGTGAGTGCCTGAGAACTATAAGAATAGTACGAGACGGTGGCTCCCAAGCACAGTTAATGTGTGAGTACCTAGATCACCAGCGGGAACGTTACCATAGGCTTATGAGCTGGTACTCTCGCATTTCTGAAAAGGCGTGGATGACGAACAGGCCAGTCTCTTATCCTGAGCTACTGCGGCTGGCTCGTACGTCCAGCAGGAGGCAAAATGGCAGCTCTTTTAATGAAGAGGCTATAACAGAAGATGACACAGGGAGCGGTGCAAGGCGAGATATCAAAAGAATATTTTGAAACTGGTTCTCAGGCGCGTTCTTATCTGGAAAAAAATTACAATGCACAAAGCTGAAGAAATTTTCGGTTTTTGTGATAACCTACCCCAAGTGGAAGACGCAGAAGGCAAGAACTCATTGTCTGCAACAAATGTGCAAGAAGTTTTTGATGTCATTCGATCTATGAACAGCGGATCAACATCTGGCCCAGATGGCTTACCAGTCGAATTTTACCGGTGTTGTTAGACAAAAGTAAGCAGTGCCGTAGTACCTGTTCTTAACGGAATTCTTGCACGAGAAGGTATTCCCAAACCGTTTAATTCGGGTCGCGTGATGCTCTTGCGAAAGCCAGACTACAACCTTGCAAAACTCTTATCCTGCACCCTTATAATGCTGTTGAACACAGACCGTAAAAGAATGACAAGCCTTGTAAATTGGATGAAGGTATTATTGCCTAAAATAGTTAGTGTACATCAAACATGTTCCGTGCCTGGTCGGGGTATATTTTCTCTCAACACGGGTTATCATACAATACACAACAACACGTGAAGCTTCAGGAGTATTCGTAAGCTTCGACTAAGCCGAAGTGTTCGATAGCTTAGAACACCAGTACTTATTTGAGGTGTTACGATGCTATAACTTTCCCGAAGAGCTTGTAGATATCCTGTATATGTCTACAAGGTGAGCTACTTAACATCACTTTGACACCTAGGCTTGATGTGAGCAGGGGAATGCGGTAGGGCTGTATTTCGTCACCTATATAGTTTGTGCTTGCTATTGACCCGTTGTTAAGGTGTTTTACCGAGAACCCGTTTTAAGAGGTATTTTTATGCCGGGAACAGCGTGCACAAAGGTATCAGCGTATGCGGATGACATTACCTTGTTCTTACTAGACGGGGAAAGTCTTGTAGAGGTTTTTCGTATTTATAATCAATATACATCAATGTCACTGGGTAAAATAAATATGAGGAAATGCGAAGCATTACATTTAGGTAGCGCTGTGGTAACATTACCTGGAGGCGTTAAACAGACCGAGCATATGTAAATACTAGGTATCAGATTTTGTACAAGTAGTGTTTCACCTCACACGTGAGGAGACATTGTCAGCTTTATTAAACAACCGTCGAAATGACTGCGTCGCCACTACCGCTGTCGAAACGGCCTTTCTTTATTAAGAACGTATTATGCAGTAAACTGTGGTTTGCTGCAAGGTTAGCTCTCCCACCGTCACCAACAGTACGCGTAGCGAACTGACTTATATTCTCACGGTTATGGCTGAGCAAGTCGCAGTACGTAGCGCAGCACCTTTTGCGTCTGCCGAAATCCAGCGGATGATGGAGCTTGCCGTGCATAGTTACATTTGGTAGCTGCTGTGCACTAAGAGTACATGTTATCTATTTGATGATGACGAGTATCCAGGTAGGCCACTGCTCCTTTATTGGCTGGGCCATTACCGTCGAACGCTTCTGCCGCAGAGTACAGGAAACTTGCTTCCGACAGCGGTAACGCCACCAAAGCCAGCTTGTACAACTAAGAAATACAAAGTAGCGTGCGACACCAGTGTCAGGCCTTTGCAAAGTGTTGTGGGAGACAGCTGTACCTGCAGGGACAGCTACTACACAAACATGGACAGCCGTGCTGTCACCTGATTTGCCCTCTCAAGTGAAGGATCTTCATTGGCAATATCAGTGGGTCCTTCTACCTACAAGAGACAGGCTTGAACGCTGCGATATGGTAGCGAATGATAAATGCATACATTGCGCACAGAGACCAACACGCACGTAGTGAAAGGGTGCGTTGTAGCACGCACCTTCTGGAAGCTAGTTGCAAGGATGTTTGGAATATTCATCGGGCCGCCATCACACCGGCGAGATCGGTTTCCGAGTCTCGTCTACTACAGCGCTAGCTACGTTTTATGCTGCTTCCGCAACATTGCAATACAGCAATGTTCCCCAGAATGCCCGAACTATGGGTGATAGTATGGGGTCATCTCGAAGAACAGTTATATCTCGATGAAGCAGAGTTTCTTCGCCACTGGTGAACGCGGTACCCAGCCGTCTCACGAGGCAAAGTCTTCCTACGGACAAAGTGATGCCGAAATTCTGTGTACCTGAGCAGAGACATTGTACTTGTTTGTGCCCGGGGTGTCATTCATGAATTCGAGGCTGACAATAATGCTTTTGCATGTATGCTGTAAGGATGTGTGCGTGTATGTGTGTGCGTGCGTGCGCGTGTGTGTGTGCGTGTGGCAAAACCAGCGTCAAGCAGACACCATTTACTATTCCATTTGTTCATCTTCCAAGTTCTGTGAGGAGCATTGAGTAAGGGGGGCGATTGAATCAAACACAAGCTTAACAGAAGCAACGTAGTATCAAACAATACAATGTGGTTACATAGGACAAATAAACAAAGGTTAACATAAAAGAAGTACACTATAGTTACAAAAAGGTTTTGGTTTGCAAAGGCGCGATAACGTAAGAATGTAAAATACACAAGGGGTGGAGACAGCATGTTCAATGCGCAGGCAACAGGCGCACGGCAACAACTAGTACGGTAAAAAAATAACAAAATGGCGACAATACACCTCCACGTATTCACAACGAAACATCGTTACAATATTTAAGATGTATAAAGCTGATACACTTAGTTGTGGAACCATGCGGGATCGGTTACTGAAACGATTTCGTTGGGAAGATCATTCCATAATGTTATTGCTCTCTGCAGGGTATGAGTTGAATGCTTGCGTGTGTCCGTAGATGCGTTTCAAAGAGCGTTGATTGATTTATTTATTGGACATGCGCATGGGGAATTCGAGGGGTACAGGTAAGAGATAAGCGCAGTTCATGTACTTGTGTAGCGATAGCGACAGAACGACGGGTATCTAAGGATTCGAGAGTATTATCAGTTTTTATTTGAGTTATGCTGAGATGACGGCTGTATTTTTGAGAGATGAAAGAGCAGCGCGGTTTTTTATCACTTCGATCATGGAAATGAGGTATTTTTGATGAGGAGACCAGATTGATGATGCAAACTCGAGCTTAGGACGGACATGTGTTAGGTAAGCAAGTTTACGGACATTGGTCGGGCAGTTTCGCAAATTAAGGCGTAAGTAACCCAAAGTTCTGGAAGCCCTGGCGCAAATGGTGGTGATGTGCAAGGCCCAGGAAATACCATTAGATGCACCCCCATGTACTTATATGATGAAACTTGGGATACAGGTACACTACCTAAGACATACGCAAAGTTGGAATGATCGCGTTTGCGTCTGAAGGTGATGAGCCTGCATTTGGACAGGTTAAGGTAGATAGATAGGCCAGATTTTGCACCAATTCGAAATAACGTAATGTTAAGGTCATTTTGCAGAGCGATGTGGTCTTCGGCATCAGTAATTTTATAGTATATGATACAATCATCCGTGACCCGCCGTGGTTGCTCAGTGGCTATGGTGTTGGGCTGCTGAGCACGAGGTCGCGGGATCGAATCCCGGCCACGGCGGCAGCATTTCGATGGGGGCGAAATGCGGAAACACCCGTGTGCTTAGATTTAGGTGCACGTTAAAGAACCCCAGGTGGTCAAAATTTCCGGAGTCCTCCACTACGGTGTGCCTCATAATCAGAAAGTGGTTTTGGCACGTAAAACCCCAAATATTATTATTATTACAATCATCCGCAAATAAGCGCATAAGCGCATACATGATATGTTAAGCGGTAGGTCATTAATATAGATCAAAAATAAAATGATACAGTTATATATGCCGTTAATATGCCGTTAATGAATTTCTAAGGCTAAGCAAGGTTGTAGAAAAAAGAATCTGCAGTGATCTACATGTAGATACGCTATAGGCTGCGCCTGTTGCACCAAAGGGTCTCCGCATCGTTACAAAGCCAGCTTTGTCTGAGATGTCTGAACGCAATAAGGCTAGATCGGTTAATATACTAACAAATGCTTCACTACAACTCAATGGAGTTGTGTTGGATCACTATCACTCTTCCAGTAAGAAATTCAAGAACCAAGAAAGTATTTTGCAGCAAGTTTAAACTTGTAATCTACCCAATCCTCTGCACTAGAGGCATTCGAATAAAAAAACGTAATGAAATTCGCACATTGAAAGCCAAGAAACTTCCCGTGACGCTGTTGAGTGGTCTTGTGCAAGTCAGGACAAAGTATATAATTCCGCCGCTTTTCAAGCTAAGCTTCTTGAAGTGCACTCCATTACTTCTTCGTCATCCTCTGTTAAGAAGTGTTCCGATCGAGGCCAGAACAATATTGTTAATATCTCGGACATTTTATTAAGAGCTGTTAAATTATGGGGTTTTACTTGCCAAAACCACTTTCTGATTATGAGGCACGCCGTAGCGAGGTACTCCGGAATTTTTGACCACCTGGGGTTCTTTAACGTGCACCTAAATCTGACATGCACCTCGTGCTTAGCAACCCAACACCACAGACTAAGCAACCACGGCGGGTCTAACAGCTGTTGAGTGCTGTGTTCTGCGTCGTGGTCTCAATTTTCGCCCAGCTACACTTCAGGCGGACACAGTGAATTTCAGGTGCTGAAAAATTTGGGTAATTTCGCCCGTAACCTACGCTTACGCGAATACTTCCATGACCGGCCGAATTAGAGCTATTCGAAAAACGCGTTACCTTCTGGCAAGTACTGGGTCCCTCCTTCACAACGGGATAGATGCTTGGATATGTATATCAGCGTAGTACAACGTTCTGCAGTTGTATCAAAAATAAGCACCCTTCCGCCGTAATATGATCGCCAGCGAAATGAAAGCACTAGATACCCTGTCCTCTCGCAAAGACATCGTCAGTAAGCCTGCTGACAAAGGTGGTGCCATCGTCATAATGAACAAGTACGATTATACCGCAGAGGCGCACAGACAACTAGGAGATGCTACGTTTTATAAACGCCTTGATTATGACCGCACTGAACAATACAAATCCTCGGTCAAAAGAAGGGTGCATGATCTCATCAAAAATAAAAAGGTGCCTGACAACGCAATCCATTCTCTCATTCCACTAAGTCCTGTTGCCGGTCGCGTTTACCTTTTACTTAAAATACATGAAACAAAGAATCCCAGTCGTCTCGTCATTTTCGGTATAGGTACAGTCACAGAAAATTTGTCCACCTACGTAGATTCCCACATTAGTTATATCCCAGCTACATTTCCGTCTTAGTCGGTAATAAGTAGTCGGAAAGTCGGTAGGAATACTACCTACTTTCTACCAGATATTATCGATCACAATATTCCTCAAGGCTCTCTTTTTTGATTACACTTGATGTAGCGTCCTTGTACACCAACATTCCGCGTGCAGACGGCATCGGTCGTCGATTCTTCTGAAGCAGCATCACCCGAGAAACTAATCCACAGCAATACGTTGGCCATTTTGCTGACACTTATTTTAGAACTAAACATCTTCAAATTGCAAGGTCAACACTATGTCCAAGATAGTGGGACGTCAATAGGTACGCGGATCGGCCCCAACTACCCCAATATATTTATGGGTGAGCTAAAAAATACATTTTTTGCTAGCACGGGCGATAGACCTTTGTATTACAAGCGTTACATCGACGACGTTTTTATGATTTGGTCACATGGTGAACTACAGCTTCTTTCCTTCATGTCTGACTTTACTAATGCCCAACCATTCCTATCGTTTTCTCACACACAGTCTGCATCTAATATTAATTTCCTTGATGTCATCGTTTCAGTGCTAAATGATAAACTATCTACTGTCCTGTACAAAAAACCGACAGACCGATATCAATATTAGCAATTCGATAGTAACCACGTTCAACACTGCAAGGCTAGCATTTCTTTAGTCAGGCCTTACATTTCAAAAGAATCTGCTCTGAACAATCCGGGTTTCAAGACAGATATATAGAATAAAACTTTATTTTCCAACGGATAAGGTGATCTACCCCCCTGCCTCCCCCCCCCCCCCCCCGACACGCAGGTCAGGGGCGAGTGCCGCCGCCTCAGATGCACGCTGGGAGGTCTTGGGTCCCAGCAGCCTCTTCAGCCACTTGGACGAGCCGGAGCTGGAGCTCAGAGTCCGAGCTGCGCAGCAGGGTCTCCCAGGTGTCTCTACTACCTATTTTGTGTGTTCCCCTGGGAGCGTAAGGACTTTACCATATTATGTGGTCGAGGGTCCCTCTCGCCCCACAAAGATTACCCTATCGCTTCTGGCCTCGGGGAACATGTGGTTCGCCATAACCGGGTGCGGATACGTATAAGTTTGTAGTCGTCTCCACGCGACTGCATGTCTGTTGTTTAATTTCGGGTCTGACGGGAATACCAGTCTACGAGCCAATCTATAATGCTGCGTGATCTCCCCATATTTTAGCATGCGCTCTCCGCTCCCTCGGTCATCGAGGGGACTCGTAGCGGCTCGGCGGTAGAGATCTCGAGCCAGCTCGTGGTCCGCCTCGTTGCCGGGGACGGCTTCGGGCGCCGGAGTTCAAGTTATTTAAATTTTTCTATTTAACTTTTTCTGGCCTAGGATTCTGGCCGCTAAGGGCGAGATCCTTCCCCTGCTAAAATTTTGTATGGCAGTTTTGCTGTCACTGATCACAAATTCGCGTCTGTTCCCGTGACAGCGGTCACGGGAATACCCCGGCCGCTGACGGCCATTGCCACCGTAAAACTGCCGCTACCTCCCGCGGTGCCACCTCATGTTCCGAAATTTTACCGAATTTAATTTTTAATGCTTCGGCTCGTTTATGCCTCCTGTCTTTGCTATGTTCCGGGTGCATGTCTTTTGGCAGGGGGGGGGGATAATCAGATTTCTCTCACTTCCTTATCTACTTCCACCTTTTGGGTGGAAGTATGTAGATTCTACGGATTTATTCCAACTTTGGTCAATATGGCTCTTCCTGTCCTCGTGGTGCTAAGCCTCTCAATTTGAGAGGTTCGCACCGCTTCCGCCAGTTCTGCCCATGTGTTGTGCACTCCTACAGCCATCAGTCTCTTTGTGGATGTGCACATGGGCAGTCCCTGCGCTCCTTTTACGCATTTTCTCAATATAGAATCAATCTTTTCTCTTTCCACTACTTTCAAATTGAGATATGGCGTTGCGTAGCTCACCCGGCTGAATATGTACTGAATATGGCTAAATATGTACTGAATATGGCTGAATATGTAGTTTAATCAAATTTTTCTCCTTTAACCCTCGGCCTTTGCTTGCCGCCCGCCCAATTAGGCTCCAAAAAATTGCGCAGCCCTAAAGAACGCTTTAGTCAAAGAAAATTATCCACCACAGCTAAATGACGACGCGATAAAACGCGCAGACGTGCATGACCGTATATATAGGACGCTTCTGTCCATTGTGGAGAAACCGACTCCCTCACACCAGACAAATCTTGTCCTAATTCATTCTGCGTCAGTCCCGCGTGTTTCAGAAGCACCAAAATCACCATCCTCATCATCATCATCATCAGCCTGGTTACGCCCACTGCAGGGCAAAGGCCTCTCCCATACTTCTCCAACTACCCCGGTCATGTACTAATTGTGGCCATGTTGTCCTTGCAAACTCCTTAATCTCATCCGCCTACCTAACTTTCAGCCTTTTCATAAGCCTCCAGGTTACTGTCCCATACGTGAGTACTGGTAAGACACAGCTGTTATAAACTTTTCTCTTGAGGGATAATAGCAACCTGCTGTTCATGATCTGACAATGCCTGCCAAGCGCACCCCAGCCCATTCTTATTCTTCTGATTATTTCAGTCTCATGATCCGGATCCGCAATCACTACCTGTCCTAAGTACATGTATTCCCTTACCACTTCCAGTACCAATCGTAAACTGCTGTTCTCTTCCGAGACTGTTAAACATTACTTTAGTTTTCTGCAGAATAATTTTTAGACCCACCCTTCGGCTTTGCCTCTCCAGGTCAGT
This sequence comes from Dermacentor variabilis, assembly GCF_050947875.1. Taxonomy (NCBI): domain Eukaryota; kingdom Metazoa; phylum Arthropoda; class Arachnida; order Ixodida; family Ixodidae; genus Dermacentor; species Dermacentor variabilis. The sequence continues at coordinate 140,216,009 of NC_134576.1, forward strand.
GAGCATGCATTGCAGTTGGTCCCCTGAGTTACCAAGCAAGGCAATATCATCAGCGAATCGCAAGTTACTAAGGTATTCTCCATTAACTCATATCCCCAATTCTTCCCAATCCAGGTCTCTGAATACCTCCTGTAAACACGCTGTGAATAGCATTGGAGAGATCGTATCTCCCTGCCTGATGCCTTTCTTTATTGGGATTTTGTTGCTTTCTTTATGGAGGACTACGGTGGCTGTGGAGCCGCTATACATATATTTCAGTATTTTTACATACGACTCGTCTACACCCTGATTCCGCAATGCCTCCATGACTGCTGAGGTTTCGACCGAATCAAACGCTTTATCGTAATCAATGGAAGTTATATATAAAGGTTGGTTATATTCCGCACATTTTTCTATCACCTGATTGATAGTGTGAATGTGGTCTATTGTTGAGTAGCCTTTACGGAATCCTGCCTGGTCCTTTGGTTGACGGAACTCTGAGGTGTTCCTGATTCTGTTTGCAATTACCTTAGTAAATACTTTGTAGACAACGGACAGTAAGGTGATCGGTCTATAATTTTTCAAGTCTTTGGCGTCCCCTTTCTTATGGATCAGGATTATGTTAGCGTTTTTCCAAGATTTCGGTACGCTCGAAGTCATGAGGCGTTGCGTATACAGGGTGGCCAGTTTCTCTAGAACGATCTGCCCACCATCCTTCAACAAATCTGCTGTTACCTGATCCTCCCCAGCTGCCTTCACCCTCTGCACAGCTCCCAAGGCTTTCTTTACTTCTTCCGGCGTTACCTGTGGGATTTCGAATTCCTCTAGACTATTCTCTCTTCCATTATCGTCGTGGGTGCCACTGGTACTGTATAAATCTCTATAGAAGTCCTCAGCCATTTGAACTATCTCATCCATATTAGTAATAATATTGCCGGCTTTGTCTCTTAACGCATACATCTGATTCTTGCCAATTCCTAATTTCTTCTTAGTAATGATATTGTCGGCTTTGTCTCTTAACGCATACATCTGATTCTTGCCAATTCCTAGTTTCTTCTTCACTGCTTTTAGGCGTCCTCCGTCCCTGAGAGCATGTTCAATTCTATACATATTATACGTCCTTATATCAGCTGTCTTACGTTTGTTGATTAACTTCGAAAGTTCTGCCAGTTCTGTTCTAGCTGTAGGGTTAGAGGCTTTCATACATTGGCGTTTCTTCATCAGATCTTTCGTCTCCTGCGATAGCTTACTGGTATCCTGTCTAACGGAGTTACCACCGACTTCTATTGCACACTCCTTAATGATGGCCACAAGATTGTCGTTCTTTGCTTCAACACTAAAGTCCTCTTCCTGAGTTAAAGCCGAATACCTGTTCTGTAACTTAATCTGGAATTCTCCTATTTTCCCTCTTACCGCTAACCCACTGATCGGCTTCTCATGTACCAGTTTGTTCCGTTCCCTCCTCAGGTCTAGGCTAATTTGAGTTCTTACCATCCTATGGTCACTGCAGCGCACCTTACTGAGCACGTCCACATCTTGTATGATGCCAGGGTTAGCGCAGAGTATGAAGTCTATTTCATTTCTAGTCTCGCCGTTCGGGTTCCTCCACGTCCACTTTTGGCTATCCCGCTTGCGGAAGAAGGTATTCATTATCCGCATATTATGTTCCGGAAGCTCTACTTATAACTCTCCCGTGCTATTCCTAGTGCCTATGCCACATTCCCCCACTGACTTGTCTCCAGCTTGCTTCTTGCCTACCTTGGCATTGAACTCGCCCATCAGTATAGTGTATTTTGTTTTGACTTTACCCATCGCCGATTCCACGTCTTCATAGAAGCTTTCGACTTACTGGTCATCATGACTGGATCTATGGGCCTGTACAACCTTCATTTTGTACCTCTTCTTAAGTTTCACAACAAGACCTACCACCCTCTCGTTAATGCTATAGAGTTCCTGTATGTTACCAGCTATATTATTATTAATCTGGAATCCGACTCCTAGTTCTCGTCTCTCCGCTAAGTCCCGGTAGCACAGGACGCGCCCGCTTTTTAGCACTGTATATGCTTCTTTTGGCCTCCTAACTTCACTGAGCCCTATTTTATCACATTTACTGCCCTCTAATCCCTCCAATAGCACTGCTAGACTAACCTCACTAGATAACGTTCTAGCGTTAAACGTTGCCAGGTTCATGCTCCAATGGCGGCCTGTCCGGAGCCAGGAATTCTTAGCACCCTCTGTTGCGTCGCAGGTCTGACCGCCGTCGTGGGTCAGTTGCTTCGTAACTGCTGGGAATTGAGGGCGGGGTTTGATTGTTGTGTTCATATAGGAGGCTGTGGCCAAGAACTGCACCAGGGTGGCCAATCCTGCTCTGGTGAGGAAGTGCGTTACCGGTTCTGGCCACATGGATCAGGCCACGCTGCAGGCCAGTTTATGCAATTGTATCAACACGTGGATTTTCCTTTTTTTTTAATCCGGTGGAAAATTGCGCGTCACCGGGATTCGAACCGCGGACCTCTTGCACGCAAAGCGGGTGTTCTACCTCTATGCCACCGCTGGAATTTTTTTTTGCAGCACCAAAATATTCTAATGCCAAGTGAACAGCTCAAAGACATCTTCGCTGAACTGCGTAAAGTAGCATACCGTAGAGCTAGCAATATTCTTGATATACTATCATCATCATCTAAGAATGACTGCCCTCACGCTATCGGAAGCCATCCTTGCCGAAAACCGCGATGCAAAGTATGCCCCTACCTGCGTACATCGGAGCAGGTCAGTACTACCGCTTCAAACTTTCATTTCAAAAACAAAGGGGATTTCAACTGCAATACTAAAAACGTAATATATATGCTTGAATGTACACTGTGCAAGAAACAGTATATTGGAAAAACAGAAAGACCTTTTAGATTTCATGCTAAGAAGTTGCTCAACCAACCCATCTCAAAACACGTACATCTCCCTGACCACTCATTTGATAAGACGAAAGTCAGGTTTCTTGAATCGGGATTTCGTTCAAATATGATACAGGATCCCGTGAATCCTTTTTCTATAAATTTGATACCATTGCGTTGGGTTTAAGTGTTGGACAATTGACTTGCCTGGCCGCATAGCCCGTCACATCTTCCCTCGCTTCGCTTCTTTTTTACCAGTACGGCACTATTTTGCCCTTTTACTAGCACGTCATTATTTTTCGCTTTTGTTTTCATTTGGTGTTCTTGATTGCTGACATAGCACATATACGGTGGCGTTTTTGCTGTCACCTCATAATTATTTCAAATTTAATATTTTGTGCGTATCTTGAAATGAACTGTTTGCAAATGCCATCTGTTTAGACATGTATCAACTGTTCCTCAGTACAATTGACACGCATTCTGTTTGCGCATTTTCTTTGGTTTTTATGTAAACATATCTTCATCTAGTCGATATGCGGATGTACATAAACTGTACCTACTCCATGAAATGTATTTTGATGAATGCAGGACCCCGGCTGAAACTATATATATTATATATATGAATGCAGGACCCCGGCCGAAACGGCAATAAATCGCTTCATACGCGTCTACTTCACTGTGCTTATATATATATATATATATATATATATATATATATATATATATATATATATATATGTATATATATATACGCGTATGAAGAGATTTATTGCAGTTTCGGCCGGGGTCCTACATTCATCAAAATACAGTGCATGGAGTAGGTACAAAAGTACGGCCAGGCAAGTCAATATATATATATATATATATATATATATATATATATATATATATATATATATATATATATATATATATATATATATATATATATATATATCCTCAGACTGCGCCCGTCCTTGTCCCATGCTGCCTCTGTGGTCCGTTTGTTCACGCAGTTAAACAATGTTCGCTAATATGTACCAACTCGCCCAACAACAAGTTCTTCTGAATCTACTGGAGATGCGAATCTACTTCCCTGCGGCGTTGCCCTGCCTCAGACGCGCTGACCGGATACTCGGATGCTTTTTTACCGAACCTCTTTGTTCTAGCGCCAGCCTCACCACACGCTATCATCAAGCTTTCATCCGCAGCTACTTCAGCGCGAGTCCTCTGTGTGGTCCTTCAGTGGGCATGTGAGCGCGGCAGCTATGCGGATCCGTAAACGTTTTTTGCAGTTTCTGGTGCAGATATTATCCGCCAGAATGAATGAATGAATCGATGAATGAATGAATGAATGAATGAATTTATTTCCATAAAGATACAATTTTATGCAGGATATAAGGAAAAAAAGTTACAAAAGAGAAACTTGACTAGTTTTTAAACCTTCTCGCGACAGCAGCAGCAGAAACCAAACACAAGGCAAAAAGGGAGGGTAAGAGAGAATGGACAAAACAAAAACAATAAACGTTCTCATACAAGTGTTCAACCAGTAAATAGCAATAGAAAAAATACATAACTCAATAAAAGGAAGCCTACTTATATAGAAATTAAAGGCTAATAGGCACCAAAGTAATTTATTAACTCGCTTTTACTGCAAGAAAAAAAAAACTTCAATACCATCGTTTATTAACTTATTTAATAATTGCGGTAAAGTGTATGAAAGCTTTTGTTTCGCATAGTTGGTACGTGAGTATGGCAAAAACCAATATTCCGGTAATCTTAATTTGTAGCATAGTAGCTTCTATTTCGTGTCAAGTTGGCTATAGAACTGACGTGGTTAATGTTTTTCTGGCCCTCCTTACCGTACGTTAACGCTAAGCGAAAACTGAAGAGATCAGGAGCTTTAAGTATCTTTAGGTCATTAAATAATGAATTAGTTGGAAAGTCAAATGGCACATTGCACACAACACGAATAGCTCTTTTTTGCAGACGAAAAATACGTTTAATATTAGTGGTAGATTTTGTGCCCAAAATCAGGCAGGCGTGATTTAGGTGGCAAAAAAATAAAGAGTTATACAGCAGAAGTTTTACCTTCTGTGGAATCTGTGTAATAGTGAAAAGAAAACCTAAAACTTGAGAAAGCTTGTTTGCTAAAAAATTAGTATGACAGTTTCAAGACATGTCATGATCAAAGAAAACACCTAAGGTTTTAGTGGAATTCACGAGCATGATTTTTGAAGATCTAAGTTTAATGTCATCCTTCAGGAGAGCATTCTTATTCTTGGCATGAAACACATTTGCTTTAGCGTTTGCTTTGTTGATTTTCAACCCATTTTCGATAGACGAAGTATATAATTTTTTAAGCACACAATTCGGAACTGTAAGCAGTGTTACAGGATTACTTGAGGGAGAACAACGCGGCTGCATCATCAGCATATAAAATAAACTTGGTGTTGAAATCTACATTAACAATATCATTAATAAAGATATTAAAGAGAAGAGGGCCTAAAATGCTACCCTGCGGAACGCCTATATACACTGGTTTATCTTGGGATAAAGTGTTATTATTTGCACAAATGATATGACTTAATTAAGTCTAAAGCGATGCCACTAAATCCTAAAAAGTTTTGCAACGTAATTGGTGGTTCTAAAGACAGTACAATCTCATTAAGAAATAATGACGGTGTCCCTGTTCCACTTTGTCAATGTTGTTCCTTGTTAAACGAAACGATAGCAATGTCTTTTTCCCATAGTGTCAGCTATTCCCCAAGTGTCATCTGTTTATTGTAGAATGTATTACCCACCGATGGATCCTGTGCTTATAGATTATTTTGGTGTGTTCCACTTAATGAAAAACTTGAAATTGTCTTCAGCATGCGGAACGGACGGTATCAACTCAAAATTTTTGAAGAACAGCAAAATGTACTCCTATATTATATTAACAGAACATTCTTCACAGTCCATCGCTTCTGCCCAGTCACCTGGCGATTGGAAGGTGGGCAAGGTGGGACCGCTTTTCAAGTCCGGTGACGCCAACTGACCATATAAATACAGACCTATATCATTAACTAGCATTCCTTGCAAACTATCAGAAGATATTATTTAGTCGTGTTTCATTTCCTCGACTCTAATGCATTCTTTACGACCAAACAGCATGAGCTTCGTAAATAATTTTCGTGTGAGACGCAACTAATTTGCTTGACCAATGAACTTTTCGCTGCTCTTGACAATGGGTGTTTTGTCGACTGCATATTCCTGGATATTCAGAAAGAGTTTGACCTTGTCTCTCACCCCCTACTTCGTTTAAAGTACAGCAAGTTAAACATCGATCCTAACATTTCTTCCTGGACTGAAAATTTTCTTTCTAATAGAAGGCAAATTGTGATAGCTAACAATTTTGATTTGTCTTCTTGTCCAGTTACTTCCGGTGCGTCTCAGGGTTCTGTCCTCGACGAACTTTTATTTTTAGTCTACACTAATGACCTGAATAATGCAGTTCAATCATCCATGAGGCTATACGCTGATGACTGCATAGTTTATCGCATAAGATCATCTGACACTGACCTTGCAGCACTTCACACTGACGTCGACGCTATAACTAACTCGTGCAACGCATGGCAAATGCATTTGAACATTAAAAAGTGTAGAGTAATGAGAATCTCCAAAAAAGCTTCTGCGTGTAATCCTCCTCTTTATCCCATTGATGGCTCTGTAATAGACAAGGTTACCACGTATAAGTATTTAGATGTTCACCTGACTGCTAACCTTTCTTGGCAAACCCATGTTAATTACATCGTTAACAATGCTAATCGTACGTTAGGTTTCTTAAACCGCAACTTTTCAAGGGCGCCATAGTACAAAACCGTAGTGCACGTTTCATTGTCAAATTATTCCCGCATTTCAGTTGTATCGTCAATGAAACAGATTTTGAAACTTCCTCACCTTCATCTGCACAGAAAAGTGTGTTGTTTATCCTTATTTCATAGCATGTTTCATAATCCACATCTGGAAAATGAACTTCTTAATGAGCCGTCTTATTTGGCATATCGTAATAACCACCGTCACAACTAACTTATTTTCCGATTCATTCTTGCCAGACATCGAGGGAATGGAACCATTTGCCCACCTCCGTCGTCGCCATTCCATGTGTTTCTGCATTTAAATCCGCTGTCGGCAATTATTATTATCAATACGAGCCGTCAACAATCAGAACAATTATGTTCTTTTTTTCACTCCCTTCTGTAACGCCTTCGGACATTGAACGTAATGAAATAAATTATTAGATCCATTACATGAGCTATACGTTATATTGCACTCTACGGTGATACCACAGTTGTACGCGTGCCTACGGGTGAATGAATTTTCTTGTCAACTTGTCCGGATGTTCTCGTTTGAGATCCCGGATAACGGTTCTAGCTTTTGGCTTAAGGTCACTTCAAGATCGCCGACAACGGGCACTAAAAGCATTTCATGCTTAAGATACACCGGTTGCTAAATAGGAAGTTTTGTTGCTAAGTAGACAAGAAAGTTGCTTAATCAAGCAGCAACACCAATGAAATGGCAGCATCGATTATAAACAGCTTAGACGGCCTCAACAAACGCTGGATGGTGCAGGCTGCGGAATATGGTTTTGTACCGCCTGAAGACAGGCTTCCTCAGCAATGCAGGCGTGCAAGGCGCGTCCTACAGGCGGCTCGCACCGCGGTGAACTTAGTGCGGCCGGCCATGTATCATCTGCAAGGCTTCAAAGACAACCCTCGCTGCCTAAGTGGGCAAGCCCTCCTAAGCCTCACCCCCCCTCCCTTCCCCCACGGTAGATACGCCTATGTAGCGTGCCGCCTACGGCATTTTACAACCATCTACGGCACTACACTATTCTGGTATAAAGCTGTAAATATGGCGCGTAGAACAGGTTGGGTTACAGAATCTTCGATTCATATTGGGAATAGGCTCCGAGTACTAAACGGTGTCACTACACTATGATATTCGAAGAACGTTTCAGTCGACGAGGACTCGGGCGAGCTTTGGTATATGACGTCGCGTTTAAATTTGAGCTATATACTGCAACAGCGGTGCAATGGAAACGACCGCTGAATGTAGTGCTACAATTTGTACTTGCCATTGTGTAGGGTGTGAGACCTATCTTCCATGAAGACGGCCCTTCTGAGATGCTGCCCCTAGGTGCCTTGAATGTGTGGGTAATCGTCACCATTATGGTGATTGGGTAGTTTCTGGAATAGAATAGCCAGCAGTGGGTGTTAGCGCAAGAAGTAAACCTTGCCGACTTTTTACTGGATGTAACATGAGTATGACTGCTAATGGCCCCCTGTTTGTACTACTGCGAAGCAGTCACCTAGCCAGCGTGATGCCATTACGCTTATGTTGCAGTCTAGCATCCTGCCTGCCTGCCCCTGCAGAGTTACCCTTGCTTGTGACGATCCCCAACATGCTTCTTCCCATTCTCTATAATTCTTAATACCATTGCTCCCTCAACAAGCATCACAATTCACATTCATCCCCGTGACATGACGTGTGTCGACGTCGTAGTCTACGTTTAGCATTGTATGTATGCCTAATTTGCTGTTTGTATTCCAGCGTAACTGTTATACCAGCATAAGAATGCTGCAGTGCACAACTGGGACGCCACAGGAAAAACTTGTCCTCCTGAAGCCAATAAAGAAAGCCTGCGCCATCGAACATCCCACAACTCAGGGGCTCAGACTTTTCGAACCACGTGACAATTGCCGTCTCAAAAGGTCCCGTGAGGAAAATAAAAGAGCCCTGACAGCAAGATGGGTGGCAGGTCGAGTGTGACAAAAAAAAAAAAAGAAATCACCGCCCAAGTATTCCGTACAGATGACTCCGAACCTAAGACGTGCGGCCCCGGTGTTTATCACTGGGTTAATCACGATTGTTCATTAAACGACGGCTTGGTAGGCTGCCGGATCCTAGGTACGCATTTGCTGCTTGCGCTCTACTGCACGAGCCTGTTCTTTTACCCGGGCTGCAGCTTCGCCACGGCGTAGACGGGCTCGTTCCCGGTTCTGCTCGCGGCGTTGTTAGCTGCCTGCTCCTAAGGAGAACGTATGAGACGTGACCTACCAATTTCGGAGCCGGAGACAAAGTGCTGCGCGCGCGCTCGGCTGAGACAGAGAGCAACGACGTCACTACTGGCGCAGCTAATCCAACACCACCTAGATAGCACAACGCCTTTTCACTCCCATCCATGACGCCATGTTACTTGGCCCGACTGCCGTGGAATCTAACGAGGATGATCCCGAGTAGGCATCAGTGATTTTGACGTCATCGCTTTCATCACGCCAGCCTTGTGTACGGAAATTTCGGGCCAGGTAGCGTGACATCATGGATCGTAGGAAACAGGCCTGGTGCTATCGAGGTGGTATTGAGTAAACACGCGTCTCTATATTTTTTTTCGCGCATGCACATGGGTTAGCGCCGCAGGAGTTTTCAGCGTACAGGCGACAGACAGATGAACGGACGGACGAATCGTCTAGCCATACACAGCTTCACTGTAAAAAAGTGGCCGTTATCCTTCATATCCATGACATGTCTCGTAAGCTCAAAGAATGGAAAAAAGCCGAATGCTGTGGTGATCCGGTACTGGGGTTTGTGGTTCGGACTCGGGCGTCACAGAGAGGGTAGCTTACCAACGCGATGGAATGCCTAAAACGTGATAGCTGGCCTGTGATATCCGGGGCGTCGCAATAAGCTGACTAAGCTCACTTACGCCGTCGTCCCTCTCTGTCGCCGAGAGTTGCTTGTCCGCGAGGAGATCAGGTCGGAAGGTTGTTAAGTCATGGTCTACACACTCAGCATTTTGGGCTTCAGCGAAGTTTTATTGATTTAATGGCTGCTTTTGTTAGATATAGCAGGTGCGAACAATTTTTAGCTAAACGCGATGATTCTCGGTGCCAGCACGGCGCTTTCCTATGCCCTGTAATTGTGTGTGTACTTATGTGTCCCCAGGGAGAAGGCCACAACGAAGCGAGTACTGAGACACCAAGCTGCAGTATGTCATTAGCCATAGATTATAGAAGGAACCCCGAGGCCACGACTGAACATCGACTCTTCGGGCAACCTGAGAACAGGTCACCATCATCCCCACAATTGGGTCACAACTGGTTGACAGGGGTGAGATGGAACGCAGGACCAATGCCAATCGCCAACAGCTGGATGGCAAGTGTCTGGATGAACGCAGCGCACCTAACTGCACAGTATAGGGTGAGTGTCTGGCTTGACGCTTGAAACTCATCGTGTATTTCAGCGCTGAACTGTTTTAAACCGATATAGCGTAAACAAATGCTTAGTGATATTGAGGTTGCTGCGTGCCACTGCAGAAAACAGCTTTCAGCATAGATTTGAACCAGCTACTGAAGCCAGACCTCGTACTTATGAGGGATTTGGGAAAAGGTGATATTCAGGAATTGGTGGCGTGGAGCGGCAGCAGAGCACCGGACCTCTAATCTGAAGGTTGTAAGTTCGAATCCTCGTCCGAATCCACTACATCTTTCAGGCTTGGAATGTCGCTTGACACTCTAAGCATGATAACCTCAATGCAAAATTTGGGAAAAGCAGGCCGGGGAACAAATAACTCAGAACTACGGCATCGATTCCAGGAATAGTAGAGGAAAGGTCTTGGTAAAATTTTAGGAAAATATTGCATTCAGAATAAGAAATACATTCTCCAGGAAGCGCAGTAAGGTTAGTGGACCTGCAATAGCCCCTGATGGAGAAACGTCAAATGAAATATATCTCATACTCTCCACTGGGGCGAGTTCCAGGGGTCTGCCGTGGGCCACGGTACATTGCAACGTGTCCACCTGCAAGGAGCAGCCAGACGACATAAAGGACGCAAGACGCTGGCCATTAGGCAGAGTGAGACGGGGAGTGAATGCGAAGTTGAGAACAAAATAGGCACCGTCGGCGCTGAGGCGGCAGAAAACAACGCTTCGCAGGTGCTCCGAGAATTCATGGTGCAGGCCTCCAGTACGAGTTGGGATTGGAGGCGCGAGTAAAGCAGGAAGCAGACGACAAGGCGGACCGATGCGAGAGCCGTGAACGATGCCGCCATGATTAAATAAAGTTCGCCAAATCACAAGGAACTGGTCCTGCGTACTTGATGTATCGACATTATTTTACTAAATAAAGCGAGATATATTATTTGAAAGTTGAAATTGTCGCTAATTAGGCTACGACGAAGTAACTTGCTTAGCTTGGCAAGCTCAAGTCTAGTGTACACAACACTGCTGCATAATATTGCTATCCGTCTTTCACGGAGACGCGCCAAAGCATTGCGCTCGGGACTGGGAGGTCCTCGGTCAGAATCGCTTGTTCGTTACACTTTTTTTGTGTTCTTGCATTATAACATCATTTATCCCAATGACTTCTACCATAGGTGTTCTTTTCCTATGCCCCAGTACCAGGCCTGACACGAACAGTTCCTGCCAAGGGGAGCGAAGTGATCCGGCGTGAAGCGCGAAAGAAGGGGCTTAGTTAGATGCCGCATTAGCGGCCGTAGACCAATGCGCAAAGACACACTGTTACAACAAATTTGTTTTAGTGTTAAATATTTAAGTGCATGTTCTACGAGTTCTTGTTCACCCAGCTGGGTGGTGCATATCTAGAGCGTGCCCATGTGGCACGTCACGCCGCCGGCGACCGTGCCGCTGGCAGAGCACCGAAGACGCACTGAGAAGCGGCAAACCTTACATGACGTGCGTCCGAGAAGACACAGCCCAAGCATTGACGACAAAAATTGACTCTTCGCGATTACAAGTTCTTTATCCGCCGCTGATCCCGTTTGTAAGGAAGTTGAAGCGGCCGTTAAACGGAGGACCCCAGCAAAAAGTCGCTCAGGGGACAACGTGGTCAGTCAAACGCGGGAAAAGCGCTCGTTTACTCGCCGCACGATCTACTGCCCGTGCAGAATGGCGCCATTCTTTCAAGGGGTTGATGCCGACAACACGCCTTCGAGACGAGTTCACTCAGCACCCTCTGAAATTTTACAGCGACGCTGTTAGGGCTAGTTCCCCGAGAATTGTATCCGTGTATTGACACAAAAGTCCCCATACGTGGGCCGATACCGAAGATAGAGCAATGCCGGGTCGACCGGCGGCAGGGGTGCAGTTCGCCATTAAGGGGCCCACATACACAGCTTCGCTGGTCACCCTCCTTCACAGAGTGGAAGCCACTGAGTTTTTTTTAAATCTCTCTTCAGGTGGCCGCCGTACACGTGTATGGTCAGCAGCTGCCGTACGCCTTGCCGGCCTTGCTGTGATATGACTGGGTACTGCATCCTGCACAGGCTCTAATTATTGTAGAAATGGCTGGTGAATGTTTTCATTTTCGAGAGATAAAAACAAATTGTGGGGATGGTTCATACTGAACTAACCAATATGCTGCCACAAGCGCCTCGCGCGTCTACACCCTCTTTCACTTCTGAATAATTTTATACCTGCAAATTATAAAACCAGTACACTATGGTCGCGACGGGCTGCCTGGCGGCGCTTCGGAAACGCCACTACACAGAGCCCTCTGCGCCACGCTTATCGGCTTCTGGTAGTATAAAGCAAGAAGCCCTGCTGGTGTAATGCAAGGTGCCGTGGTAACTTGCTTGTCTCAGCCACAATGCGGCGTCAATTTCGGAGAATATTGTGCATGGGAGCCTTTGTACTTGCGCCTTCCGTCGCCAGCGAAGCAATCATCATCATCATCATCAGCATCATCATCATCATCATCATCATCATCATCATCATCATCCAACCAGCTCATATTTATGTCCACCTCAGGGTGAAAGCCTCTCCCAGCGATTTCCAATTACCCCTGTCTAGCGTTAGCTGATGCCAACTGGTGAATACGCACTTAGCAGCAGCAGCGGAGCTGTCAGTTGAACGGCTGCTAAATACGTTTTTCACGGACGTTACAGGAACTGTGGCCTCGTACTAGCGCCTGTAACGACTAACGTTGGAGCCGACAGAATAGCGATTAGATAAACCGAAGGCAACGTGGACCATCACGCGGGGTATACCTATCATGGCGGCCTCGAAAAGTACATCACCCTCTTTGGACTGTCACACACGCGCTCAGCAGCAGCAGCTGTTGAACGGCTGCTAAATATGTTTTTCACGGACGTTACAGGTTGGTCTGTTCTTTTAGCCTATTCAACGGCATTTTTTTTTCAGTGGCGTTTCCTGCTGTGGCTGGGTGCACTTTCTGAGCGAACGTTGCGATTATATCTGTGCTAGGTGCTATGAGTGACATATGTCCAGCATGCGACGGCAAGATTCACGACTTGGAGTCATCCTTGCTGTGTTCAGAATGGAAATGTAACTACAATATTGACTTATGCTCAGTGGTAACTGACCATGCTTACAAAAAGAAATCCGTGGCCGCAAAACAAAAAAAGAAATCTTGGGCATGCGCAACGTGCGAAGCGTCGACACGTGGAGCCCATTCCGCGAAAATGCACAATGAGACACTAGAAAACAAGTTCATCTTAGAGTTTGCGGGAATTCATTGCAAGCCTACTACATCAAACCAAACGTTGACGCTTTGTCCCAAATTAAAACGACTGTTTATAGCATTAAGGCATCCGTGAAAGTTATGTCCAGTAGATACGATGTTCGTGGGGAGATGAAAACAGTCCGTAGACATCTCAGAAGGCGGGTTGTGAAGCTTGAGGCCCAGACTAAAGAAAAAGGCATGGACAATCTCAGCGCGAATTGAACGAGTTAGATCAATGCAGCAGGCACCTAAATCTTGGGGTGAATGGCTTGGCTTATCATGAAAGTGAAAATCTACTGGTAAAGCTCAACCAACGGGCAACTGATCTTAAGCTTCCACAGCTTTCCGAGTCTGACATTGAAGCCGTCCACCGGCTAGCTTCAAGAAACGAAAGGAAGGGAGACAAGCACAGTACTGTGATGGTGAGATTTTCATCTTGTCAAAGTAAAGAAAAATGGCTTCAAAGAAACGAGAACTGAAGAAAGGAAAGTCAGCTACATTCTTCAGCGAAAACCTCAAGGCATGCAGCAAGAAGCTTTTCTGGGAAACGAAAAGTGGGCCCTCGGGAACATACGATTTTGCATGGCACAAGAACGGCAAACTTTCCGTGTACTGCAGCCAGAGTGAGTAGGTGATTAAAACTGGAACAGTGCAAGACCTAGAAAAAATGCGATAACATGAAAGAGGGCTGATCGCAAAGGGCGATTACGTCTTCGTCGCCAACATGATAAATTACTACGACGCTGAGGCCTTCCAGAAAGTTGTTTCACGCCATAAAAGCAGTTATCACTGATTCAACTTAATGATCAAAGTCTTCAAAACGCACACAAATAAGAATGTGTTGACTTCTTTTTGAGCAACTTAAATAACCAGTTTGATTTCTTAGCTTTCACCGAAACGTTGTCTACTGATAACCATGGCACCGTGCCGTTTGCGAATTACACTTGTGCACCAATCTGCAAGAAACGCAAAAGAAGTGGTGGTGTCTCAGTTTATGTTCATGACAGCGTGAAATACAACATTTATTTATTTATTTATTTGTTTACTTATTTATTTATTTATTTCAAGATACCTTACAGGCCCCATGATGAGGACTGAGTAAGGGGGGCATCACTGCAAGAAAGCACACGTGAATACTGCAAAGATGAGTTAAAGTAATCGCGGCAAAACACGCTTACAAATGCAGAGATGCGGTAGCAAACAACAGAGGATACATTTTATCCAGCACATTGCTCGCGCACATAACCAAACATCTTGTATAAAGATTGTGTAAAGCATGAAAGGAGAAAATAAAGCAATTGTAACAATACTCATAAACAGAAATTACATTTCGGGATAGCGTACGAAATATCAGATAAATTTTATCACGTACATTGCTCGCGCACATAATAATAAGTGTAGTTTAAAACATGAAAGGAAAAAAATTGACTTGACGTTACATAGGTATAGAGAACCTGACATACAGTATGACACATTTTAGGGCAGAAGCTGCATTTTAAGGAGTTGCCTAAATTTATCTCTATCCGCTTTCGTGACCTGCGGAAAGAAATTCCACAAGCGGAGGGCTCGTGGCAGTGCCGACAGATGAAGTACAGCCGTGCTTCTGTAGATCTGATGAAAACTTAACGCATTATTCAGTCATCGTGATATGCAACTTGCACGTTTCAGCAGCAAAGATGATGACTTCATTTGATGAACACATTTACGTAGCCAGGACTGCAATGTCACGTCACGGCTACTACTTAGTGAATGAAGCGAAAGGGCAACATTTATTTGAGTTATGCTTGACTGCCTGTCATGAGTGCGGGAAATGAGTCGACAAGCTCGGTTTTCGATGGATTCTGAAATGCAGATTAAATATTCATCCCGAAGAGAGCATATTGGGGATGCGAACTCGAGCTGGGGACGGACGAAAGTCGGAAAGGCTCATTTGTGGATGTTGGACGGGGATTCACGCAGGTTACGAAGAATGTATCCTAGCGTTTTTCTGAAGCCTTAGCGCATATGGTTGCTATACGAGAGGCCCAGGAAAGATGTGGTGTGAGATTAACGCCTAGATATTTGTACAGTGAAGCTTCCAATACTGGATCCGTATTTACACAATAAAGAAAACTTGAGTTAAACTGCTTGCGTGTTAAAGTCATTACTTTGCATTTAGAAAAATTGCCAGGTGTTGCACCAGTCGCTAATGCGTTGGAAGTCACCTTGCAGAATAGGGTGGCCCTCAAAGCTGGTAATTGGTCAGTATACTATACAATAATCGACAAAATTTCGCGTGTAAGAGGAGATGTTATTGGGCAGGTTGTTGATGCAAACTAAAAAAGAGGCCATGGTCCTAATGTACTACCCTACGGTACACTGGAAGTTACATAGGTGAGGGATGATGTAAAAATGTTAACAACGGTAAATTGTTGACGATTTGTTAGGAAGTTACGGATCCAGGATAGTGTTAAATAGTTTAATTTGAGAGCAGTTGATTTGGAAATTAAATGGCAGTGAGCAACACGGTCGAAAGCCATAGAAAAGTCGAGAAAGATGCACTCCGTTTAAAGGTCATGGTCCATGTGAGAATGTACGCCACTAGTGAATTCTAGTAACTGTGTATGGTATGATAGACCTTTCCTGAAGCCGTGCTGGTTAGCAAAGAAGAAAATTATTCATGATGCTCGTATATATGAGGTGGTATATGCTGGAGCGTTTGGCAGCATATGCACGTTAATGAATTTGGACGGCAGTCTTAGGAGGGGAGTTGGGCTGATGATAATGAATGGCGGAAAATATGGTACAAAATTTTGCTAGATATCGAAGTTTTATTTTTTAAAACGTTGTAGTTAATATTATCGACACCTGAAGAGTTAGATATTTTAAGGTCATTAATGAGGCATGCGATACAATCTTCAGTAATATTTATGGGTTCCATGTACTGGCAGTCGAAATCAGTGATTTCAGGAATGAGTGAAAGGTCTTCATTTGTGAACATGGATGAAAAAAAAAAACGTGTTAAAGACCGCGGGGAATTCATTATCGGTGCGGAACATTATTTTCACCATCTAACGAAATATGGTGCGAACCATGGTCAGCTGATATTGCCTGCCAAAATTTTTAGGGGTTGGACTTAAGAAAGGGAGGGTAGAACGTGAGAATAGTATTTATCTTTGGCCTCACTTAAAGCTGTTTTAGACATAGGTTAAAGCTGTCCCAAGATGTAAGCGAGCCAGTGTGCTTTGCATTCGTGTATAAACGTTTCTTCTTATTCCTTAGCCTTCAAAGGTACTGGTTGAGCCATGGGTTCGTTTTACACATGATATTTTTGATTAGCGGGACATACCTTTCTACTAATGAGAAGAGCATTTCCTTGAAAAGAAGCCAACTTTTGTTAACTGACCGAGCAGAAAACAAAGGTAATGAAGTATGAGAGAGAAACGTCTCAAGTTCTTCGTTTATTTTGTTATAGCCACGGGTAGCTTTCATAGTGACGCTTGTAGACTGCAAGGGGACGCTAAGCGTAAGTTGAAAAAACTTATGATCACTAAAGTTTTCTAAGTAAATCACTTCACCGAATGTTTCAGGGGCGCTAGTAGGTCTAAAATTTATTGCCGCGGGTGGTTTGTGTAACCATTTGGAACAAATTATAATGTAACGTTAAAGAAATAAATTCAGTTGACGATCGAGTTTATTCCAACCTAACGGTGGAAAACTAAAGTCTCCAAGGAGATAAGTAATATCAGCCTGACAGATGTTAATTACTTTTGTAATGCTATTGCGCAGTTCAACGAGAAAGTACTGGTTCGAATGTGGAGGGCGATAGCGGCCTCTAATTAACGCTTCGTGGTTACAGGTTAAGAATCCTACGCATACAATCTCAATACACAAATTGGTGTTAATAATATGTGATCTAATTGTTCTTTTCCCCTCTTTCTCCAGCGTGGTCAAACCTGTATGTGTTAAAAGAATTATCACGGGGAAAGATTCCATAACCGTTTATACCGGGATGGAGCCACGTTTCAGTCAGAAAAAAAAGACATCAGAATTGTCAAGAAACGAGGCAACATGGTCGCGCTTGGGTAGCAGGTTTCTAATATTTGTGAACAACAGTAACAATGATGGCGCGGTTGTTGGTGACGCAGTTAGGATTGCGCGGTGTGATTTGTAGCTATCTGCTACAAACAACTGCAGCTTTACTGGTGTTCTAAAAACAATCTGCATCCTCAATGCTCAGTTTGTGAATAGAAATACTAAAAGGCTTGGATTCTCCCATAGAAAATGCTATCAAGTGCCTTCTCTCTTCTCGATTAGTTGGTGAAATATCTTCGCGGATAGAGAAGCTAGACCCCTTAAGTTTTCGCGCAGAAGACAGAGTGCTCCCTTTGTCTTTAAACAATGTCATTTTAGCTATAACAGGCCTTTTCTTGTCTTCCGCATACTTCCCCAACCTATGAAATCTTTCAAATCAGAAGTCGACATTTCGATGCCCAATTTTTCGGAGTACAATTTAATAACATTTTGTTCTGAAGCAGACCAGACTTCTCTGGCTTCGTCTTCTAATCCAAAGAAAATCAGGTTAGACCGCTCATTCGGTTTTCGGCATTGTCGCATATGGAAGTTATTTTATTCAGCCAATTAGATAAGTCTCGCAACGTTTCAATACAGGATTCAGAATCGGTAGCTTGTTGATACGGGATAGCTGGCTCCAACGTCAATTTCTTTGTTTTTAGTAATTTAATTTCTCTCCCGGCGGCCGCGCGTTCTTTTTTCGCGTGTTTCAAGTCGTCCTGCAGAGTCTTTTCATTAGCTTCAGGCTTGCGTATGGTTGCCAATACAGCTGCCTGCCCCTCTTGGGTATGTTTAAAAGCGGCCAGCATAGCTTTAATGGTGTCCTCCAGCCTACTGAATCTTTCCAAGGTGGCAGCAAATGCATCCTGCTCAGCCTTGGACATGGGGTCGGGACTTTGTTCAACGTTGCCCGCGAGGAGAAGTAAGAGCTCAAACAACGCGAAACACATTTTCGATAATTCGACTGACCGTTTGAACGCGTCAGTTCATACTGTTGGGCACGACACCACTATAATACAGTAACCACTAGTCTTAGCAGAAGCAGCACCCTCAAGGTAACTAACCTGCAAATATGGCATTCGTGAGGAAGGCACACTTGAAGTGGTGTCGTGCCCGAAGTGAACGATGGCTCGCTGGCCTCGAGATCCCCCGCCGCCAGTGTCGAATATAGTCGTAGTGGTTTCTGGTTTATATCGAGCAGTCGGGCGGCGTCCGCGCTTGGCGCTGCGTTCGTCGCCGCCAGTCAGGCAGGAAGTGGGCCGATTTCACCATGCTGGTAGGACCGAAGAATTCCGGGGTAGAAAGCACATGCCATGACAATCTGCAAATACGGCATTTGTGAGAAAGGCATACTTGAAGTGTTGTCGTGCCCGAAGCGAACGATCGCTGGCTAGCCTTTAAGTCCCCCGCCGCCAATGTCGAATTTAGTCGTAGTGGTTGCTGGTTTATATCGAGCAGTCGGGCGGCGCCCACGCTGGGCGCTGCGTTCGTCGCCGCCAGTCAGGCAGGAGGTGGGCCGATTTCACCATGCTGGTAGGACCGAAGAATTCCGGGGTAGAAAGCACATGTCATGACAATCTGCAAATACGGCATTTGTGAGAAAGGCATACTTGAAGTGTTGTCGTGCCCGAAGCGAACGATCGCTGGCTAGCCTTTAAGTCCCCCGCCGCCAATGTCGAATTTAGTCGTAGTGGTTGCTGGTTTATATCGAGCAGTCGGGCGGCGCCCACGCTGGGCGCTGCGTTCGTCGCCGCCAGTCAGGCAGGAGGTGGGCCGATTTCACCATGCTGGTAGGACCGAAGAATTCCGGGGTAGAAAGCACATGTCATGACAATCTGCAAATACGGCATTTGTGAGAAAGGCATACTTGAAGTGTTGTCGTGCCCGAAGCGAACGATCGCTGGCTAGCCTTTAAGTCCCCCGCCGCCAATGTCGAATTTAGTCGTAGTGGTTGCTGGTTTATATCGAGCAGTCGGGCGGCGCCCACGCTGGGCGCTGCGTTCGTCGCCGCCAGTCAGGCAGGAGGTGGGCCGATTTCACCATGCTGGTAGGACCGAAGAATTCCGGAGTAGAAAGGACATCTCATGAAACTCTTCAAATACGGCATTCGTGAGGAAGGCATACTTGAAGCAGCGTCGTGCCCGCAGCGAACGATGACTGTCTGGCCTTTAAATCCCCCGCCGCCAGTGTCGAATATAGTCGTAGTGGTTCCTGGTTTCCATCGAGCAGTCGGGCGGCGTCCACGCTGGGCGCTGCGTTCGTCGCCGCCAGTCAGGCAGGAAGTGGGCCGATTTCACCATGCTGGTTAAGCACGGTGAAATTGGTTTAGGGTAATTGGTAAAAGTTAAGCACGTTCGTCTGGGGCCATGATTCCGCAGAGAAAAGAAAGGCGAAAGACTGCCAGGTCAAGCCCCTGATTCGGCGCCTTCACTTGTTGGAAACCGATTTGAACAGCTCTGGCTGCTTTCATTTACATATTTACAAAAGGAGCGAAGTTAAGAAGACGACATGGCGCCGCTGTCATCATCAACCATATCGTCCGTTGCTCGCGGGCAGCAATGTGTTGAGAATAAAGGAGGAGGAAGCGCATTCACCACGGGCCAGGGGGCACGGGGTTCTGATGAAAGAGCCGCACCGGGCAATCATAACCGACGGACGCGCAGTTGCTTCGTTCCTTACAGCAAACACGCCAAGAGCGAGACACAGCACTCACTTGAGGAGGTAGTTGGCCGTATCCGCAGTCTTGTTGGTGTCACTTACTGCGGTGAGCTGAAATCCAAGGGCGCGGTGCCCTTTCTTGTCCTTTCCGAGGGCATCCTGGCGGTTCTTCAGCTCCTGCAAAGGCCAAGATATGAACATGTAACCGCGCGACTGTCGCCTCCATATCTGGTAAAGGCGACGCAAGCTCACGTATATATAACTCGAGAATGGCACATATATAGCTCGACAATTTATTTATTACATGAACGAGAAGAAAGGGAACCGAGGGGCCATATTGTTATTAACATCATAAGAAGCCAACCAAGACACCAAGGACAACATAGGGTAAATCACTTGCACTTACTAATTGAATTGAAGAAATGAGAAATAAATGGAGATAAAAGTGGACGAGAAATCAACTGGCTGCAGGTGGGACACGAACCCACGTCTTCGCATTACGCGTGCGATGCACTTACTAGTTGTTCTACGGCGGCACTGTTTTCCCATCCACTTTCTGTGCATTTGTTTTACTACAAGAACTCGAGCCTTCCGATATTCTGCGTTCGCACTTTTTGCGGATGCATGACCTACCGAAGTTTTTCGGGAGCAGCTCTGCTATCCAGTTTCTTGAACTCCAGAATCACTTCTACGTCTAAAATGTGAGTGACCAACTCTGTCTCTCTCTCTCTCTCTACACACACACACACACACACACACACACACACACACACACACACACACACACACACACACATTATATATATATATATATATATATATATATATATATATATATATATATATATATATATATATATATATATATATATCATAAGAAGCCAACAAACACTGACACAAAGGACAACATAGGGGAAATTATTTGTGCTTAATAAATGAAACAAAGAAGCGCTAAATTAATGGAAATTAAAGTGGATGAAAAATGGATGCGAAGGTTGTGGGTTCGGTTCCCACCAGCGGCAACTTGTTTACTCATCCACTTTAATTTCCATTAATTTCTCATTTCTTTGTTTCTTTTATTAAGCACAAGTAATTTCCCCTATGTTGTCCTTGGTGTCAGTGTTTGCTGGCTTCTTAGATATGACTAATAAAAATCGGGCCCCGCGGTTAACCCCCTTTCTTCTCGTTTATATATATAGCTGGAATGCAATCTATATATATAGCTCGAGAATAGCCGCTCCCGAGATCGCGCAGCACCATGAGTGACTGGCCTAAATAAACTGTGGCCACCGTGGCTACTTCAGCACGCGCCAATTGGTGAACCGGACGACCGAACCTAGCCATGCCATCGTCAATGCACCGACTCCAACTTGGCGAGAGTGACGTGGCCTCACGCAGTCCGGCACACGTCCCGCGGTTGTAGGGTGTCCGGGAATTCTACATCGACGTGCCGTATATGGTTCCTGGACAGCCACTTCCGTATCAACAAGGTTCCAGGCTCCGGCTGCCACCTCTCGGCCCTACGGGCAGCCGTTCTTGCTCACTACGTCCCATCGAGCGCTCAGTCACAACTCTCACCATTTGAACCGTCGCGTCATTCCGCGTCTTGTCGTCTCACATCGCGTTCGTCCACCCGTGTCGATCGCAAGCACGCGCCGGCCCCAGTATCAAACCTCTGCTCGGCCCGTGAGCCTCCTCCCCATCTCAAAGGCAGCTGCGCGACGACTCCTTCCAAGTAATTCACGGGGCCAAAAGCAAGCGCTTCCGGCTACTATAGGGCCCGCCGCCCTCCTTCCTTGGACGTTACCACAAGCTATTCGCTCTCTGTTCGGGGACACCTCACTCATCACTGATTTAGAGGCTCTCCCACCGGCTTAATTAGGCGCAAATTACTCTCCCAGCTGCGCCACAAGGAAAACGTTCGCGATGGCTTCAGCGACCACCGCAACCATAATGCTATCGACATTCTAGATTTCGCCGCATGCTGCAGCAGGCGAGCCTTCCGATCTTTTGTGCTCGCGTTTTCCGCGGATGGATGACCTACCGAAGTTTTGCAGGAGCAACTCTGCCATCTGTTTTTTTTTCAACTCGAGAATCACTTCTACGTCTACAACGTGAGTGACGAGCACTTGCGCTATCTCCAAGCAAGTCGCAAGCTGTCGGGCGGTCTTGTTTCGGAGCTCCAAGTTCTACCACGTCCGGGCATTTACGAGAAGCTACTGCAGGTCGTGATTTCGCACTATGGCGTCAGTGTGAATGAGCCTTGCTCACAACGCACGCTGCCGATTCTGCCTGGTACATCTCTCTCGGATTGCGTGAACTTGGCACTACCAAAGACGACATCTGCTTTCCATAGCCCCTCTGACGAAATCCCTGGCGAATTACGCATCAAACCAGCAGCGGCCGGACTGACCACGCCATCTCGAGAACGTCTTGCTGGTTGTCAAAATTCGCCACCCTACACAACCGTACCCGCAACTGAAATACAGACGCAGCATGAATCAGTAAAGGCAACAAGGCACAGCCGCACTCGCAGTTCTCCACCAATGCCACCGTTGCACGCCGTTCGACGACGCCATCTTCTGCGTTGTTCCCCTCAACCGTCCTAACGCTCGGCGCGCGCCAAGAACTAGCCAATATGACCGAACTCTGCCGAAGTGCAGCGCACTGTGCGCGCAGACGTCGACAACGCAAGATGACGCCCTCAACGCACAAGACAATCCGCGCTGTGACCAAACACTATCAGCCACGACCACCAGAGAGCTATTTGTGCTCTTCGCCGCAACACGGACTTGGACTTCTTAACGGACGCTACGAATCGCTACTCTTCTATATATGCTCGCAGTCTGTCTTCTTTCTATACGCGAGCCTTTTGCAGATATTTGAATTGCGCCTTGCATTAGGAGGAGTGTCTTGTAGCAGCACGACTATCGCCTTCAGAGCCTGTGAAGAAGACGACTGCTGACGTGCATGTAACGCGAGAATGGAACACGCTGGCGCGCTCTACCTGAGCGGCGGCGGTAGCGGCTGCTCCCGAGATCCTGCGGCACCATGGCTGGCCGGCCTAAACAAACCGTGGCCATGGCGGCCACCTCTCGCCGCCACCGCCCACAAACCTAATTTATGGAGCACAACAAAACGCTTTGAAAACATAAAACGTTCGTGATTTGCAAACACTGCTGCTGGGAACATGAAAACAAGATATTTATAGAAAGTGCTACTACTGCAATTACTAAAAGATATAGTGCATGTAAATCGAAAGGCGCCCAGACGTTACAGAGAAGAAATGGCAGCTCTGGCATGCGAACAACATGTGTACAGGAGGTGTTTGATCATACGAAATGCTGATAAGCCCGCAAGAGCTGCCACGAGAACGCACGGGGAGGTGAAATATGCCACGGCCAATTTCCCTAAAACCTGCGTACTGACCTCGAGGAGCTGCAGATTGTGGGTGCTCTTGATTTCACTTGGGCTTGCCCAGACGTGCAGGATTCCGTAGTGGTAGATGCGGTCGTTCCACAGATTCCGAAAGCTGCTTTGGGCATCGGATGTTTTCAGCTGATCGGCGATCATCTTTCCGTACCTAAGCCGACCAGCAATTATACCATTAGAGTAATTCCTCAGTGTTACCCGTAATGTTAATGCTTCGCAAGCCGAATATGTTGAGTACACATGCTGCAAAAATATTGGAAACGGAGAACGAGGGAGCATCCACTCAGATTTCGCACCTACGGGTGCCACGAAGGTATTGTGGTGCCCTTGCGCAGCCCCAGAAAGAAGGAATGAACATGTAAACGCCGCCCTACCGCCAACAGAAAGATCCTCGGGATTATGGAGTGAAGCGAGCAGGTACCTGTAGTCAAACGAGATGCCGTAGCTGGTCTTGCTAGTGGCGGCCGTCTCCTTCACATTGGCACGGAACGCGCCGAAGCTGAAGACATCGCGCGCTCCTCGGAATTCTTTCTTGGCGGGCTCGTAGTAGGCCGTGGTGTAATAGAGGAGGTCGCAGAGGCCGTCTTCCGGGTACACGTAATTGTTGAACGCCCGGTGGCTAATTGTGCAGAGCAGCAGGTCCTCGTTGGCACTGCGCGGCTTTCGATCCGTGCGTGGCGTGACCGCCGGTTCTGCGCGCATCCACACGCGCGCATAGAAAACGTGTCCCGAAGTCAGTATTTGACGTACAATTATTTAGTGGCACCAAGTGCAGGGGACGTACTAGAATCAGTAAAATAAACAGTCGATCGGTAAATCAAATCCTTGTTCATGCGCTATAAGCTAGGGAAGCAAGAAATACGCAGAAAATATCGAAGCTGATTATCCGCATAACCGAAAGGATTTCGGACCGAGCTAAGTTATCTCCGCAACTTTTTGGATCACTGAAGTGCGTTGGGCGAGCCAACAAGTATAATTTGACATGCTTCAGACTTGCTTGGTGTACTATTGATTAACGAATAACGTAGAGATATATAATGCGTTCTGAAGGGGCGGCAATTTTTAGCCTGCCAATAATAATAATAAAAATACGTACGAGATTTTCTCTGGTTGCGCTGTAGGTATTATTAAAACGCTGAAACTTCCACCTGTGTGTGTGCGTGTTACTGTGGAAATTACACAAGGCACCTGTTTCTCCATCACGAAGTTTAAAGGTGGTGGCCTTGTTACGGCCTTTACAAGTAATGTTACTGAACACTTTGCTTCCTATTCGTTTGTTTGTAGGCTGCAGCGAATACAATGTTTCCATATTATGCTGGGTAAACTAAATGTGCCAGCTAGCTTGTATTCGGCAAAGTGGGCGCTGTGTTATGGGTCACGCGTGGGCAAAATTTATTGTGTGGGACTTAATTATGGCTATTATTAGCAGAAACCAGCGGCTCCATTCGCAGCCGCCAAGGCAGCTGGTGCACTGCTACAGAAAAGGAAACAAAAACGCCAGAAAAGTTACCTGAAAAAAATAAACAAGAATTGATACAGGATCAACATTGAAAAAAGAAGCAACCACATACGAGCAAAGCGGTAAATCTGCATTAATGAGTATAACGTGTACACATTTATTAAGTCAGAACGAGACACTGGGGAGGAAAGTCAAGAGAAAGAAAACAATCAAACGGCGACCACGTTCACTATATTCGCAATAATCAACACATAGATCCCACTCTGGACGTAAAGGCACCCTGAGCGGCCACGTTTACTACCTGCACAAACAGTTGATTTCATACAGTAGCTGTTAGTGTCGAATAAAAAAAAAATAAAGATAATGTGGGAGTAAGGTATTGCTCATAAGCGGCCAGATATTGAAAACTTGATTTATTACGAGGAATAAAAAAAAATTAACGCAAATGTTCCAAAGAATCTTTTTGGGCCATCGGAATGCAATTCTACACGTTTGCACAAGTCTGCTGTTGTTTTTTTCACTGGCAGTGTTTACCGCCTTGCTTCCTTAGTTATTATTTTGTCTGCCTATAATCACGCTGTTTGGGCTCCAACGTCTCGAAGCTAATTTTACGGAGTGAAATTGTAACAAAAAAGTTCCAACACACATGTTGAAATCTTTGTGAAGCGAAGCTTTCGCGAAACGCTTAATAAACTACTATAACTTTTCCCATTTCACTCCTGCGTCTTTGGCGTGACGGAAACTGGCCCACGCATATGCACTCGTATACCGTGCTGCGCAGTGCGACGTATCGTATACAAGCCTGGTTTTATTCATTCCTTATTTATTTTGAATCTACAAGCCGCTTCATGGCGAGTCGCTCGTTGTGGGTATGCGCCATAGTATGGAAATCATCAGCATCATCAGCCCCAGCTTGTTCTCTATGTCCACTGCAGGACGAAGGTGATCTCCCAGCGATCTCCAATTACACATGTTTTGCGCTAGCTGATTCCAACTTGAACCTGCAAATTTCTTAATTTCGTCCCATTACGTAATTTTCTGCTATCCTCGACGCGCCCTTCGCTCCCCTCGGTACCCATTCTGTAAATATAGTTGTCGACCGGTTATCTGCCCCATTCATTACATAGCCTGCCCAGCTCCATTTTTACGCTTAATTTCAACTAGAACATGATCTATGCCCATTTTCCCTCTGATCCTCACCGATCTCTTCCTGTCGATAAAGGTTACGCCTAACATTTTTCGTTCCATCGCTCATTGCTCTTAATTTGGTCTCGAGCTTCTTTATTAACCTCCAAGTTTCTGCCCCATACGTTAGCAGCGGTAGAATGCAATGATTGTACACTATTCAACGACAGTGGTAAGCTCCCTGTCAGAATTTGGTAACTGCCACTGTATACACTCTAACCCGTCTTTCTGTGGCCACTGTGAGTAATTGACCTAGAAAAACGTACTTCAGCACATAGTCTGGAGGCTCACTGGAAATCCTGCATTCTTGCTCCCTTGCCAGGCTAATGAACATTATCTTTGTCTTCTGCCATATTAATCTTCAACCCTACTCTTACACTTTCATGATTAAAGTCATGAATAATTTGTTGCAATTCATGCCCAGTGTTGCTTACCAGGACAATATCATCTGCGAACCGATAGTTCTTGAGGTATTTGCCGTTCATCCTCACTCCCAAGTCTTCCCAGTCTGAATGGGAAAGCTTAGAAAATTGAAATCACAATCATCGATACGTGGCAGCCGTTTTATAAAGCTAGTTGGCGTTGGCACGATATCTACCTCCAGATTCTTGACCAATTCCCTATTGTGGTGTATGCCACTGTACCGCAAGATTCTTCGCCTGTACCCCGTTAATCAATACGTGGTGGCAAGTTGTGGGTCTTACGTGCCAAAAACATATCATTATGAAACGCCGCAGTGAGGGACTGCGGACTAATTTTGACCACGTGGGGTTCTATAGCGTGCACAATATGCACAGTACGTGGGCGTTCTTGCACTTTGCCCCCATCGAACTGTGGCCTCAGCGACCGGGATTTGATCTCACGACCTCCTGCTTTGCAACGCAAAGCCAAAGCCACTAAGCAACTACGGCAGGCATGCGGTGATCATATCAAAACTAGTTGGTGTTGGAACGATATGTACCACTCGCTTTTTGACCAACCCCCCGTGTGTGGATCAGTGCCATAGTATGAAAATCAGCACCACAGTGAACACGCGGGTATGCTTCTTGGCCGATTTCCCGTTTTGGATTTGTGCCCCAGTTGTGGATGAGCACCATACTATGGGAATCAGTCAGGAACACGCAGCAGTTATCGCAAAGCGCTAATTGGCGTTATCACGTGAGGAGTATGTGCGATCGTGCCTTAATGGTTAGAGTATCGGGCTGCTGGCAGAGGGGGGGGGGGTGGGGGGGGGTGGAGTGTCGGCGAGATTCGATTCATACCGCCGGATGCGCTTAATTTTGTAAGTGAATGCAAATCTACTCTGCAAAATCCCGACTAGCTACCGACGGACCACAGTGAAACTGGAATAGTGGCGAAAGAAACCTTCGCTTAAACAATGACTGTCCCGGGTGTTTGTCTGGACGGAACGCGTGACCCATGCTTACCTTGAAATTTGTCCGGAGTTGGGCTAAAGGTAATGCCCACAGTAGTGCGACGACTGCGTTTTGTGGTCGTTGTCGTCTTTTTCTGGACCACCAAGCTACCACCACTTCCTCCGCCTCCTCCACCTCCTTCCCATGAAACCCCTTCGTTTCCGGAGTCGTCAGATTTATCACCACCACCTCCGTCCCCTTCACCTGCGTACCAAGCGACAAGCGTTATAGAACTCTATTGGCACAAGAACAGGCCTGGACTTAGAAGGAGAAGCATCAAATTAGTATATTATTGACTATTGGATATTTTTGACGCAAGGTCCAGGTGTGGCCAAAGAGTTGGCTATAGAGGCTATTGAGTTACCAGTGGTGCATAAACTGTGAAATGTGGAAATAACATGGCTGCACGGAGGCCTAAAACATTCACTGAAAAGTGCGTGAATTATATATGTATTAAAGCCATAATAATGACATGTGAGGTGTGATATGTGCTATGAACATAAAAAGTATGCAACGAGGAGATGACAAAATAACGGATACGGGTGGAAGTATAGCACTAATGTATCAGGAGGACCTTCAATGGAGGAACTGAATGCACGTGCTCTAAAAACACTTTATCGTAGCGCCAGCCTCAAGCGAGAGGATGTGCTACTAATCTCTTGGCTTTATAATTTGCTAAGTGTCAACTTCGTCTAAAAGTTCAGAACGGCTTTACTGTGAAAAAACGTTTTTTTTGCCAAGAAGCATTGTCGGATACAGTAGGATTTGCTGTCGGTGCGCTGAAGGAAAGTGCTTTTCTATTTTAGTGTGTACTTGCCAAGACCTGGAGGACAATCAGCGTCTCGCCACATTTGCCACAGAGAGGAGGTTCATCACCGGTCAACAGGTAAGTTGTGTGTCATATGTGTTGCCTATTATAAGTCGGCAGGAAATGACCTCACTTCGCCACTTTTCCATTATTGGAAGCTAATTTCCCAAAGGTGGGTTTATTACCTGCGCCTAATTTGATGTTTCCATGTCCATGTTTTCTTGCCAATAACGTCTTAGTTTTTTGTGTGTGTGTGTGTTAAAATGGAAGGAATGGCTATGGAAGTGTTGCTAGATTTCGTTGTTATGGACGTGACAATTTCATCTGCAAGCATGTTGCCTTTGATGCCTCTATGCCATGTACCCAGCATAAGGTAATATGCTGGTTAGTTGAATAAGTAACCTAAAGCACTGAATAAAGATAATTCATTACATAGGTTTTGTGTTTATGCAGGGTATAGAAGCTTTAGTAAGGCCCGTTGTTGAGCTGGTCGGTTCATAGATTCAGCAAAATTTTTAACTGCGCGAGGGAGACAGGACAATAGAAACATAGACGCACACACAAAGTGCAGACTTCTCAAGTGGCGTTATTTCGGGGGGGGGGGGGGTAGGGAATTTATGAGGTTCTACAAAAAAAGAAAAACAAGGAACAATCCCGATGGAATTGTGCACGAGGTCGTGACAAAAAATAGCAAGGCGACGTGTGCATTAAGAGTGCGGGAGAGTAGTACTGTGCCCATCTAAGAATTCTATTTCTTTCCTTGAGAGTGATAAAAAAGGGGAGCTAAGGCAGTCATCGCCCCTTTAGCGATGTGGAATGCCTCGATGACTTCTCTTTCGATTTTGCCTTTGAGAAGAAATGAAGTCTGCTCCAGATACGGCAAACGGCTTTTGCTGCCGCATCTCTTGCAGTGCAAGGGGAGATTACTGCCCGTGCCGGTGCACATGATACGCTTGTGTTCCTCTGCCCACTCATTGAAATAGAGGCCAGTTTGACCTATATAGGCTGGGCCGCACGACAGAGGTATCTCGTAGATAACATTAGAGATTCATTTAGTGAACTTGTTCTGATGGTTTTTCTTGTGTGAATTATACTCCCTATTTGCTTTAATCACTTAAGTTTGGACACTTTCTGAAGTTTGCAAGGCGCTGAGAAAACGACGCGAATCCCATGTCTTTCTGCAACCTTCTTAATGTTATGGGGTAGACCATGCAAGTATGGCATGGCAAAAGGTGGTTTTTGGTAAAAGTGTTGCTGTTTCATCAGTGGAGAGTTTAGCTTTTGAAGCAGGCTCTTGGATGTATTGTAAATTAAGTGTTGTAGGTAGCCATGTGGTTGTCCTTAATCAATTAATGGGTGAAATTCAAATCTTGCCCCTCAGAGAAGAAGGAGTTTAGAACACTAGTGACACCCCTGTCAAGGTCAGTATTGAAAGGATGATCCAAAATGACTAAAAAGGTCGTCGACATAGCGAAACACACGTTACACTTGAAGTTCTTTCTGCAGTCGTCTATCAAAAAAGGTAATAAAAATGTCACACAGCAGAGGAGCAACCGAGGAACCAGTACATATACCAGACTTTTGTACATAAAAGGGACCGTGTGAAAGGTGGCTGTGGTGCTTCGGTAAAACTAACAGTTCCAAAAATGCACTGTTTTAATGCCAGATGTATTCTAAAGACTACCTCGCCATGCTCTTCGACACTTTCCATGATGGCCATATACAGTCCCTCATGCGGTATCAACAGACAGGGCCGTAATACCCAAGGATATTCCTTTATCAGGGCTTACACAAGGTCTTCAGTGTTGACAATGAGGTACGGAATTCGTCCCTTAGTTTTGTTGAGGTGTTTCTTCAGAAACGAACCCACAGCACTCCGCCGACTGTCCTTCACTGAAACAATGGCGCGGAGCGGGCATTTCCCCTTGTGTGTATTGCCAGTTACATAAATTCCATACCTTCACGAAATAAGGCCAGTTGGAAGTCTGCGCTTTGTGTGTGCGTCTGTGCTTCTATTCATGTCCTGTATTCCTCGTGCAGTTTAAAAGTTTACCTGAATATAGAAGCTCTCACGGCTTTTAAAGGGTCTGACTACAATTGCCTTTTGTAGCTTTCATTTCCTGACGTGTTTCACTGCCGGTAATACTACATATGCCTCTGCCGTGAAGATACTTGTTTGTTTGTAAAATGTCGTATTATAAAATATGTGGGACCGACTGCTGCATAAGACACGCTGGCTTGCGTGTTTAGTGCATCTGTATAAAATTCTGGGCATCATGAATGTTTTGCCTGAAATTAGAAGTGCATTCTTATGTGTGTCTTTGGAGCATGTTTAGTGACCTCTGCCAAATATGTGTCAGTCTATGAGCTGTCACTGCGATGGCGATAACAGCTTCGCTTGAGCCATAAGACGATGTTCAAGCAGCCCATTTCTTCGCTAAGGTTGCTCACATGCAGAATGACTGGCTCTCTCTCCGCAGTTTAATTATTAAAGAGTGTGGTAGAGGTAATATAATTTACGGTTGAATAAGAAGGATGCTCAATCTGATACTCTGATAAAGTACGTAAAACTGGTATGTGACCAGTGAAAATGAAGAGACCACTCATTGCACTCGACGTCGATGCTCTGGATCGGACTTGTCCTGAAGCTGCCAGTCGCGAGACGGATGCGCATCTGGTCAACGGGGCCTAAAATGTTTTAATACTCTTGGCATTACAGAATGATAAATAGCATCGTGATCAAGGCGTGAATTGAGATGACTGTTATACAATTCTGAAGGCATTTCCAATCCCTACCCGGAACTGTGCGCGATGGAAGTTTTAAAATCTTGATTGACTTCAGGCATTTCGTCCTGATATGCTTAAGTAGAGAGATAAACGTGAGCTTAGAGTGTGAAATAGTTCCTAGGAGTTTATGTTCACTGCTCACAGAGAAATCATCTCCACTGCTTTCAATAGTTGGGACTGGCGTTACGCCTCTTGTTCGAAAAGAATACGCAAATGCTTTTCTGGGTGTTTAAACCCATTTCCATATGCCCATGCGGACAATTTATCTGGGTGGTTAAACGCATTTTCATTTGCCCATTCAGACAATTTATTTAATCTAAGCTGCACATGGGGCCGTTTGCACATATGAATGTTGCATGCTTTAAAGCTTATCTGCACATCATGGTGCGCAGAATGACTGTGTGAATTCATTTGTACCACAGAGCGTGCAATTAAGTACGTTGCTTTGCGGGACACCAGCTCTTTGAGTGAAGCGCCTAGGTAAAGCATTACCCACTCTTATGCGGAATGCGTGGTTAGAAAGGTAACTTTCAATGATGTTGAACAGGTTACCGTGGATACCCAGTGCCGAAAGATATCGTAAAATTCCGAAGTGCCATATGGCATCGTAGGTTTTCTCGACGTCTAAAAGTACAGATAAGGAGTACTGTTTATGGATGAAGGCGTCCCTCATATTTACCACAATGCAGAATCCATAGTTAATTGACATGCCTTTCCTGAAACCGCATCGGGTCAAGCAATTTATTGTTCTCCAGAAAGTGCAACAGGTGCCAATTTACCATCTTATTGAGCAACTTGCAAATGCAGCTCGTCAACACTATAGGCCTAGAACTGGTGGATAAAGAATGGGTCTTTGCGCTCTTTAAGTACTGAAATTAGAAAAGCTTTTTCCCAAGCGTACAAAATATACACTGAAGAAAATATGGCGTCGAAAAAAGACAGGAAAGCTTTCTGGGTTTCAGTGTCATTCATACATGATACGATCAGATCCTGGAGCCCCTATTTCTTACAGGCGTTCAGGGATGCCTGCAGCTCTGCTAAAGAGACGATTGCATGTTTCGTTTGGCGCGCATTGGCGTTCCAAAGGCTGTCGTTCTACTCGTGGTTTGTATCTAAGGAATGTTTAAGAATAGTGCGAAGAACTGAACATGTAATGAAAATGCACACCCGGAAGATCTGCGTGGTCTTCGAGGGTATCTCCTTCACAGTATTTACCAGAGGTTTGACTGTCGGCCTTTTATTCTATTAATTCTGTTCCATACACTTCGCTCGTCTGTATAAGACACTGTGCCAGGAATATACTTTTGTAAACTTTCTATCCCAGCTTGTTGACGCGTCCTTCTCCCTTGCGATTTTACATGCTCGAAATTAGTTAGGTCTTCCCCAGTTGAAGCATCGCGCAGTCGACTCGACGCTTTGTTTTGATATTTACGCTCTTTCCTACATTCTTCATTCCACCACGAAACTGAGCGTTTGGTAGTCACTCCTTTTATTTTCGGGATGCATTTAAATGCAGCATCAATAAGGAAAGTTGTGAAGTATGCAACATCATCCTCTGTGCTTAGGGCGCAGATGTCATCCCGCAAAAAATGCGTGAGTTCTTGGAGCAGCTTACAGTCGGATGATCCCACCTTCCACCGAGGAATACGTGGCGAGCCTTGCTACCGTTGGGATTTTAACAACAGTCAACTTGAGTAAAATAGAAAGCTGGGCGAGTGGGAATTGATGCATTCTTTGGATCGATGCGGAAAACGACGGAAACACAAAAAAGAAAGATAGGACAAGCGCTGCCTAACAAACTGAAGATTATTATGAAAAATGCAAAAACGGAGTACGCCATGCGCGTGCTCATGTCATTAGGCCAGCTGGAAGGAATCCCCAAGCAAAATGTGTTTCTTAGTTTTTGAGACGCACGCCTGCTGATTTATTGCATGTGACCTAAGGACACGTACACGCACACGGTGTCTTCGTTTTATGCGTTTTTCTCAATAAACTCCAGTTGTTAGACAACTCTTGTCCTGTGTCTTTTCTTTTTGTGTTGCCGTCGTTTTCCGCACTGATGCAAATAATGCATTCCACAGGAGGTGCGTCATTAGTGTTGGAGATTCTATGCTCAGATCTGTGGAAGAGTATGTTTTGTAAGCAGTGCAGTAAAACGTTGGTTCCTTCTTATTCAGCAGGCACGCCTCAGTTGAAAAAAGAAAATTTTCAATTAATCGGCCCCTTGCATCATGCGAGAGCCCTCTCAGAGTGTGTTGTGTGCAATTAAATATCCAAGAAACACATCGGGTTTATGAGTAAAACGAGAACAAGGTAAAATTATCTGTTTACATGCAGACATTCTTCGATGACTCCAGAACTACCTTCGTGGACCCTCCCAAAATGTTGTGATGAACGGAATCGAATCGGCAACATTTCTGTGTTTTCAGAGATTGTTCAGGGGTCTGTGCTGGGGCCAATGCTATTTCTGATATTTATTGATGATATGGGCATCATCACAACTTCACAAATTAGGCTTTACCCAGGTGACTGTTGCATATAGAGTAATCCATAGTGGGTCCGATAAATTGGCGTTACACGCTGACCTCGACAATATATGTACTTTGTGAAACACATGATTCATATCTTTAAAGGCAGTTAGTTAGGTGGGCGGATGACATTAAGACGTTTGCAGGGACAACATGGCCACAATTAGTACATGTCCGGGGTAGTTGGAGAAGTATGGGAGAGGCCTTTGCCCTGCAGTGGGCGTAACTAGGCTGATGATGATGATGATGACGCTATTCATACGCTTTTATCGAAAACGCGTTTCACTTCCAGCCCGATACCATTTGAATAATCAGCCTATCCCACAAACAAATTAAACAAGACGTATAGGTGTAACCTTTCCATTAGCTGCATAAGCGGCATGCACTCTTAACTTCAACCTTAGAAGTTTCTGACGTGTACCTCAAGACCTAAAGGAAAGTTTATATTTATCGAATGTCTGGCCTATTCTTGAGTATGCACTTATTGTGTGGGATCCACGTACCGAAAATCTTGTTGGCCACCTGGAAGCAATTCAGAATACTGCCGCTCGATCTGTCACCTATAATTGCGGGTTTCCTAGCAGTATCACTGAAATGAAATCTCGTTTGGCCGTCCTAACCTTTCATTACGACGGACAGTTGCCCGCATTGCTCTCCTACGCGACGTGTATCTTAATCGCATACCCATAACCAAGGACACCTACATAGAAGCACCAGCCTACACATGTAGTCGCTATGACCACCGATTAAGATTAAGGAAATAGCTGCGCTTTGCTCCCTGTAATATCAAGCATTGGAATCGACTACCACGGACGTTGTGGCACTGATGCGCGAAGAATGGTTCCACGCAGTTGTGCGCCAGCATGCACTGAAGGGTCAGAGCCGCGT
Organism: Dermacentor variabilis; assembly: GCF_050947875.1. Taxonomy (NCBI): domain Eukaryota; kingdom Metazoa; phylum Arthropoda; class Arachnida; order Ixodida; family Ixodidae; genus Dermacentor; species Dermacentor variabilis. The sequence continues at coordinate 140,250,592 of NC_134576.1, forward strand.
TTGTGTCCTCCGTTCGACCTAGTGCTGCAATATACATATTTTTTCTACGTATTATTATACACTATCTTTGATGCAGCTCTTGAGTGCGCTATGGACGATGTATCAAGTGACCACTGTGACACCTGCGCTTGTTAATTTTTTGTCATGGTTGTCATGCTTTGAGACCGCAGCACAGGACAGTTATTTTAGCGCGATTGGTGCATCCTTTGCATTGTTACCTGCCTACCCCCTCTCCACTCCCCCACTGTTGTGCCTTTGGGCGAATGTAGGTAATAAATAAATAAATAAATAAATAAATAAATAAATAAATAAATAAATAAATAAATAAAACGAACTAAATAAATACCTATTAAAGCCCATTTCAATAATTAGACGTTCGAATCGTTACTTATTACTTCAGAAAATGAAGGCCACAAAAACAAAATTAGTGTGGCGCCGGAACCTCGGAAATGTTTTAGGCATCACTAACGGTCAAATGCTGTTATATTAAGCTGACGGGTTTGACGGCAGTGGAATCTAACTTACCACCTATGCTTGTTGTGATGAAATACACGGCGGCGCATCCCAGAAGTAGAAGCAGCAGTAGAGCAATGATAGACCTGAACTTCTTCCTGTATGGATAGAGTGGAAAATGGGAGGTCTGAGAAAGTTAGCGAAGTTGCTATTTTAATGCGCTAAAGGGGCCCTACGGGGGCCCAAGAAACCTTGTTGGCGGCCACCGATAGCATCTTCACGATGCGGCTATTTCGCGCACCTCGTTCATGGACGGGACGTCGACTTGCGGCTCTAGCTATCATTGCTTAAATATGTAATGTGCAATTTACGTTCACGCGATGCGATTACTGTAAAAAAAAAGAAAACTAGACCTAAGATAGTTGAAATACGGGCCAGGGTACGTCATTTACATGAAAGACCAGTCAGACGTTGTCTTTTTAACTGGCTTTTCCTAGATGTAAGGTTTTTCAGCGACGTTAATTACCATCCGATAATCACGACAACCACGCTGAAGCACGAAAAAAAAAACACCATAAGCATACCGAGCACATGGCGCACCAACTTCCATCTCGCGGAAGTTGTTTTAGAACCCGCTGTTGGTGACCACAAGACCGACGCTATCAACAAGCTGAGCTGGCTTGGCAACCATTGTGCGCAAAGTTCTGCGTGACCTCAGTGGCCTGCTGCTATTGGGCGCCGCAATTCTACGTTACGGAGAGTGTAATCTGGCTTCTAGAGCAACGCCACCTACATATCACATGCCTGTGAACTGTGAACTCTATGAGGTCATGCTAATAGGGCCAATATTTTCATTGCCAAGCCCGGCGGGACTAAAGCAGTGACATCAAAATTACCGAGGCTTACTCGGCAGCACTACCATTTATAGAAGTCGGCCCTAGTAGCATGACATCATGCAGCAGATTTGTACAGGTACACTCCAGTGCAGGCCTTGTGCAATTTAGGTGGCCTTGTCTAGAGCCACGAAAATTTGTATTCAGCGTATTGCTTGCATTTTGAAGCTGCGACCGATAACTTGGGTTTGTGTTGCAAGTACTGTAGTTAATTAAGGTGAAAGCCTTATGTCTCATCGTTCAGTGGACCTTCAAAGTCCTTGAGCGAAAACGCGTCGGCGAGACGAAAGGTACAAAAACTATCATCAATGGCTCATACCCCGTGGCTCATACTAATGACTCATACTAAGCGAAGTGGATCATTCTGGCCAGCTAAAGGCAATATATACGCAATTGTAAGGATGACTAAGCAAATTAGACTAATTAGCAAATTAGTAAATTAGGATGAGTAAGTGAATTAGACTAACCGAATTAAAAGGATAAGCAAGCGAATTAAGAGGATGAGTTAGAATACTAAGAGGAAGACTCAACGAATTAGAGGAGGGATGACTAAGCGAAGTAAGATGATGACAAAACAAATTAAGGGGTCTGTCTAAGCGAATTAAGAGTATGAGAAAGCGATTTAAGAGGATGAGTAAGTGATTTAAGAGCGATGGCGAAGGGAAGTAGATTAAGTTAATTAAGGGGGACGTGTACGTCATGCGTCCGTAACGTGAAAGAAAGCGACAACATGTGAGCGCTGACTAAGCACGAATTAAATGGCAGGCTTAGTATAAAGAACGCAGGTGATGCCCATCTGGAGTCGCATTGCTCAGCGTGTAGATGTGGGCCTGTATTTGATACAATGCGTGTGACTGCGCAGAAGCAAGGAACAAAAAAGTAACCTGCCTCATAGTGGAATCACAACGGTTCAAGAAAGTTGACGATACGTGTGCAAGGAAGGCACCAATGCCGCAATACGATGCAAACCAATTTGGGACTCCTTCGCTTTAGACCTAGAGTTTCTTGCTAAATTTGCTAGTGGGAACTCTGGAGCTGCGTTCGTTCAGCTATCACAGGAATGGTGGTCACTACATTGGTTGCTTTGGTGTTCATGCTAGTGGCCGTCCTTGCTGCTTTGTTTTCTATGTTTTATCTTGCTTTATTGGCTTAAATTTCCAAGCTACCTTTCTTTACGGAACGCATGAGGTAGTAAGACACAGCGCACATACGTAATCCCTAAGATTTGCGGCATTTCCATATAACTGACATTTTTGTTAAAAATTATTAGTTTGTAAAGTTAGAGATTTGTTTGAAGCCACGAGGAAGAAGTTGAGGCAAACCGACATACTATTCATCATTCCGACGCAGGATGAATCACTATGTTTGAAGTTTCCGTAGACCGTAGCGCCCGAGTTCAATCTAACAGGGCATGCAAAATTGAACGGCCATGGCAACGTTGTTTCTGCAGCACGTTGCCGTGTCATGTGGTTTTAATGTGACAGTGTGATAGGCTGACTTCCCTCATTTTGCGGATATCCGTGCGACGAAATATAAGGGCCGACTCAGAAGGCTGTGCCTAAAAGCGGGGGAAGAATGCGAGAAACTGTTTGTAACCTATGCGCCAGATGTTTCATGGAGCGACTTTGGCACGAGAGAAGCGCGCGTGCGATCGTGACTAAATGGTTAGATTACTGGACGGCTGCGCTGAAAGATGGACGTTCGATCCCCACGCATGTCTTTATTGAATTATGATCAGATTTCGCGCAATGTAGAGATACCGTGCAGTAAACTCGAGGTTTGTTGAGCGCACGGGAGCACGTCGCGGTGTGCGCGAAATCGGAAGTTTTCTAAGAGACGCGAGGTGTACGAATCTCACATTGATAAATGAGCGCGCTTAATGGACCGCGTGCAGAGCGATATGTTCTGGGTGTCATTTTCGCTTATCATGTCTAGTATCGTGAGCTTGCGCATGCGTGTATTTTCTTGTGCGATGCACGCCTTGCAATTAACTTGACCTTTTAGCTTTAGTAAGCGCCCTTGTTGGGTCTCCTTTCCTTTGTGTTCTGTCCCATTTATTCGTGCTGTAGGTAATCTTACGTCATACACGTGCGCTAGACCGTTTTACTGTGTCAACCTAAATGCTGTCGCAGTGTGGAGAGCATATGGCGTAATTTGATAGGAACAGGAGGCCGAATTGCTAAATCTATATCCATTGACAATGCAGGCTCATGGAAATAAGAAATCGCCAGACTTACCGTCCTGAAACGAAATTAAGGACGTATTACAAACATTCTCAGGAAAAGCATGCCAAAGTAGATACTGAATTTAAAGATACTACCATCATCGGCGTCAGCATCTGTCGCTGCAGCTGCATCGTGAAAAGCAAAACAAAACAGATGCAACATTAGTACATAAAAAAGGATAAGAGTACATTTTGCTTGATAACGCCCTAGCAAGTGAAGTGAGAAACAGCTATGCCAGGGGTGAAATCAAGATCAACGTAACATGGGTGGTGATTCAGTGCACAAAATGACACAAATATAATAAATTATTTCGTATAATCTACTTCGGAGTGCCATCAAAAATGAGCGCTATAGTACTTACACGACATTTCCGACATCTGGGACATCTGGGACATCTGCGATTGCTCAGCTGAGGACCAAGAAAGAAAACAAAATAAGGTTCATTTAGTTACTATACGGGGTGCTCATCTTTAAGTTTTACGAAATTGTTAAAAATTGCGTGTGGCAGACAGCATAGCTCGTGTCCACGAGCTGGGTTATTCAAAGTGGACTCTACTAGCATGAGAAATCGGAACACTTATTGAACGAGCATTCTATATTTCGGTTAATTGTGTTACGGCACATATTAAAATTAAGGAATTATAGCCAACGAGTTTGCACGACGTATCCATCTCTTAAGTAAACAAGATGAAGCGGAAAAAAGGGACTCAAATTTTGTTAGTCAGTGCCAGATAAAAAATATACAAAGGAAGGCCAGGGGAAATTATTTGCTCTTCATTTCTGTGTAGAAATGAAGAAATGATAAGGTAAAGGGGGATAACTATATGGAAGAAAGCTTCATTCAAGACTGCAATGACTACCACAAAATGATAGTGACAGAAGGGCGATGAAGGCATGAAGAAAACGGTATGACGAGAATGTGAGGACGACCCTGACGACGTTGACTTGACGACGAATGGCGTGAAGACAATTGAAACGGGAAGCTGGAATGAAAACGACAGAGTTACTGCGACGGCGTTGCAGTGACGGAATGAACGCAAATGAATGACGAAGGATGTATGATGACGGCGATATCATGATGGAATGACGATGACATGACTATGATGGCGTATTGACGATGGTACGATGGTCATGAAATAACGGCGACAGAATTATAACGGCATGATGACGGCGACGTGATTACGAGCAAGTGACAATGTGACACCTGATTGGCGATGTCGGCAACACAACAGTGAAATTATTAGACCGAAATAAAGACGATGAAATGACGACCGTGGAATGACTATGAGGGTGTGATTGCGTTAGAGCACACGTCCGTGCTTCGTGCGTCCCCTTCCGCCCCGGGCAACCTTGGTCCGCATTATAAATGGTACCGTTTGCACTAAGCCAGATAAATGACAGTAGTGCAAGAAAACACGTTCGTAGATATATCCAGAAATATATCCACTGAGACAGGCACCGAAGCAGCAGCAGAAGCCGCGATAATTATGGAGGGCAGGTAGAAGCTTCGCTTTGAAATAAGATTGTGCAGAGTAACCGTGGGGCACGTATGCCATGCATGTTTCGACGAGATTTTTCTGAGGTGCTATCGCGGGTTGAGTGGCAAGTGTTGACGATTGATGTTCCCTGCAACGTTAAGTGCGGCGCCTGAGTGAATGAATCGTGTCGAACAGGGAAAATGGTGACCGATGTTGGACACCGTCTGACTGCACTCCTAGAAGGCTACTAATGGTCGAATAATTATCGCGAATTGGTTAAGTAGCAGCACACTTTCGTTAAACGTATTTCATATAGCAATTCTTTCGCGGGATTACACTTTTAAAGAAGTTTCTTCCCTTTGGGGCTAACCTTATCGACAAGCATCGTCATCTGCCTTGCTTGCATTTCCTTCCTTGAAAACTCAGCGCTCGCTACCCTCCTGTCATGAATGCTGTGTCACGCTGATAACGCGCAAGCCGTTCGTGGGTTGGAAGTACTGGGCTCGCAGTGTTAAACAAAAGGAATGCGGGCAAGACAGATTATTATTGTTGTGGGACAGGGTAAGCCCCAAAGGGTTTAAACTTCTTAAAGAGTATGTTATGAATGACTGACGTTGTTCTCGATCGACAAGGGGTCAAGGTGGCCGGACTATATTTAAAGGAGTTTGACACCTTAAACTAAGAGGAATCTTCCGAAATAATTTTGATCACCTGGGCCTATTTAGTATGCACTGAAATCGAAATAGACGTGTGTTTTTTTGCATTTCGATTCATTGAAAGACCCTCGATCGCTTGGCGGACAAATCCTGGTTACGAGGGCAGCCGAATGGCACGGCCACTAAGCCACCGAGGTGAATGATACGTGTTGTTTGCTTTAACGTTCTGCAGCCCAAGGACTGGTACGAAAGCTCGAAATAAAAGGCAAATTGACCAGTAATGTGACGCACCTAGTTACCTCGAAGGCTACTGAGGGCTTTTGCGATTGGTTACGCGGGGACCGCTAATATGTCAGCAAAAGAAAATTTGACGCTATCTATGAGTATTCGTGAAACTACAGATGCAGATACACGCCTAGGTGGAGAAGGATGGTCGCTTGGGAAATTGGTGTAATTATAGTTAGAATAAAAGGAACGCAGCATGTGTTAGAAAGGCTTCGATTTTACTGACGCATGAACACTTAGCTCTCTTGATGTGTCGAGCTTCCGCAACGCTTTGCTACAACGTATAAACTTCATGTGCCCCTTCTATGGTTTCTGTGATTCTATGAATCTATGTGAATCTATCTATGAATCTTCTGTGAATCTATGATTCGGTTTCTCCACGCGCTACAACGATCCAGTGGCTATCGTGTTCTGTTGCTGCGCACGAGGTCACAGGTTAGATTCGTGGCCCCTGGAATCACATTTTGACGGGGGCTAAATGCAAGATCGCTCGTTTACTTACTGTTAACTGCAGCTTGTATGAAAGCGCAAAATGTTTCGCGCTTTCACATAAGATGTTTCAACATCAGCTAGCTCATTCAGTCATTACTTAGGGTCACGTTGAAGATTTCCAGGTGGCCAAAATCAATTCGCAGCCGAGCATTATGGTGTCTGATAGCCCCAGTGTTAGTCTGGGACATATTTATTAATCAATCAATCAATCAATCAATCAATCAATCAATCAATCAATCAATCAATCAATCAATCAATCAATCAATCAATCAATCAATCAATAAATCAATCAATCAATCAATCAATCAATCAAAATTCTGCTTCGCGGACAAAAATCACAGGACGCCTGAGCCCTTCTGACGAGTTATGAATGCGAAAGCATTAATGTCCGATTGAACGCCGCTGTGTGGTCCAAGTTTTGCGCTGCGAGGAATGTTCTCGATTTTTGCTGCTGGTTATATTGTCACGTGGTGGTGACGTAGAAGAACACAGTAGCAATACTGTTAACGACAAAACTAACTTTTATTTGGCGAACCTGTGCCCACAAGACAGGCTACACTTATAGCACAACGATAGCGGCGAACACGGTCGGCGATCGTCGAAAATCTGATCAGCGGGTCAAGTGCGTCGGCTTTTATACAGCAGTCATCGAATGTTCCAGATTAATCGTTGGGACCCGCATGCCTTCCACAAAGTTCTACAACATTCGAGTCACGCGATGAAATCAGATAACACAAGGTTCGGCGACAACAGACAGCGGATAGAAGCATCGATAACTTTCCAGAAACTTCGGATATATGTAGACGCGTCCCGCGCTGTGCGATAACATTTGTTAGGCGGCGAAACGTGGTCGCCCGTTAAATATAAGTACACGTGTCAATATTTTCTAATTTCGTGATTATAGTGCTGCAGGTTATTTTTTTACAGTTTCTAACTTGGCATGTTAAAACTGGTTAAAGTAGCACTCGCGTTTCATCTTGTAAGTTGCATCCCTTGTTACCACGATGATTCTAGCAGGCCGTGCCGTTTGCAGCAACTATTTCATCTTCGGAATGCGAGTCCTGAGCTGTTTGCTCATTAGGAGTTGTGCGGAACTGAAGCCATTCACACGTGATGTGTCCCTTTAACTGAGTAAAGCCAGGTGCGGGTCAGTCGATTTGCCAAGCAATTCCTTCATTGTGCGAACCACTCCTTCAGCCTCGTTCAACTGAGGAAAGTGCGGGCCTCTGGTCACGAGGGTAAAAGCCTTAGGTTCTGGCAAACTTTTAGAATTCATGCGAGAAAAATTGTGGACCATTATCTGATTTCACGACTTCCGGGATACCGTTCCGATCAAATATGCTCTTAAGTACTTCGACGACCGTAGATGCTGTCGACGAACTTAAGGTTATAGCTTCCGGGGAAGCAAAAGTAGTGATGCACAACAAGCAAACATGTTTGCCTTTTGCTGGGGAAGAGGCTCATACCAAGAACTTCTCATGGGAGACCCGGTAAAGGTGTGGAAATAAGTAGCTTTGCTGGATTTATGCGAGTATATGCATACCGCTCGCATCTGGCCACCACGACTCCTGAAATTCCCCGCCACCACACCGAATCTCTAGCTGTCGCTTTGTACGAGTTTACACCTTTATGGCGATATGCAGTAAATTCAGGATTGCAGGTCTCTAGGAAGTGGGAACCACTGTGCATGGGCTTGTGAGCAGAAGACCATCACAGACTGATTTCATTAGCTACGACAGGATACTTCGTTAAGTGCAATGACAGCTTTTTCTAAGGCCGAGCATGTTAGGCGTATGATATTAGCGACGCACACTCCCAATCTATGCCTTGGGCTTTCTCAATGTCTGCGAAATCAATGGCGAAGTTGAGGATGCGTTGTTAAAAGCTTCTATTGCAAATATTTTCACCGTGTCCAGAGGAGATGAAACCTTGGGTGTTATCTTCTACAGAGCGTCCGCAGTTGCTAGTAGTTTGCGCGGAACATACTGCATGGTGAAGTGGTAGTGCATAAGTTTGAGGGGGCAACCCACCCTGGTTGCTCAGTGGTTATAGTGTTAGGATGCTGAGCACGAGGTCGCGGGATGGAATCCCGGCCACGGCGGTCGCATATCGATGGGGGTGAAATGCGAAAACACCCATGTACTTAGATTTAGGTGCACGTTAAAGAACCCCAGGTGGTCGAAATTTCCGCAGTCCTCCACTACGGCGTGCCTCATAATCAGAAAGTGGTTTTGGCACGTAAAACCCCACAATTTTAAAGAAGTTTGAAGGGGAAGTCTTTGGATACGTGAAGGAAGCTTATCGAATTCCATTTTGCTCAACATCGTGACCAGTGGTTCATGATCCGTTTCCACAACGAAATTAATACCACGTTCGAACTCGTCGAATCTGCGTATTAGTCAAGAGGGCTTAGTAAATATGATAGGCGACATCCTTGTCTTCGCTCGCGACAGGAAAGAGCACGACGCCCGCTCAGAGCAAGTCCTCCCTCGCCTTTCCAAAGCCGGTGTAACTTTCAACCATGATAAGTGCCACTTTGGCGTATCCGAAGTGTCTTTCTTGGGTGTGGTCGTCTCAGCTGACGGCATCAGACCCTATCCAGCCAAACTGTAGGCTATTAAGACTCTTGAAGCTCCGAAAAACATTGCCCAACTTCACCGACTTCTCGGGGTGGTGAACCATCTAGCCAGGTTTCTCCCCAACATTTCCTGGATTACAGGTCCGCTGCGGGTTCTCCTGAACAAGAAAACGGCCTGGTCGTGGCTACCTGACCAGAAGTCAGCCTTCAACAAAATGAAACTGTTAGTATCGCTGAGTTGTATGGCGAAGTACCACGTTCTAGCCACCTGAACATACGACATGGTATCAGAAGTGCTCGAATGAACGCCTTCGTTCGTCTTCATCTACTTAGACGATCTACGTGCCAAAAGAAGTCCTGGTCAGCGAGCATCAGATTTCCGATTCTAAGTGGCTCGCTTCCAAGTGGCTCGCTTCCAAGTGGGTCGTTATTTCTCTTCGGCAACCCGATGCGTTCGATTTCACCAATGCTGCGTCTTGGCCAACGTAGAAGGCACGTTAAGACTACACAGCTGTCTTTGGAATTTGCCACGCTTTCGCTGATATGTAAGTACGCTCACTTTTATACTGTGTGGGTACGAAAGTTGTCTCATGCTACCCGATACTTTTTCGTTCTCTGCGGATGAACTGCTATCCTACGAGACCCTCGTCCAGCGTTTCACGAAGCACTTTGCTCACCCAACTAACGAGTTCTATGAGTATTCTCGCTTTCACAAGCGTACTCAAGAATCGGGCAAAAGCGTTAACGCTTACTACGCAGAACTATGCTGACTAGTCAAGCGTTGCAACTACCCGTCGACCCAAGTCGAAGAGCATCTCGGGCGGAACAGATGTGTAGTAAACCTAAATGACGCTCGTCTCTTGGATCAGCTGTGCCGTAACTCCAAGTTGACGCTAAAGGACGTTTGGACTCAAGCGTGTCATCAGGAAGACGCCGTCAAGGAAAAAGTGGCAAAAGAACTGCAGAAGGTTCCATGTCAGTTCAACTAGACGCAGCCAAATTTCGCAAAGCCCCGCGACGCTCGGATGCCAGGAGGCTAGACGCGCCGTCCAGGACGGAACGCTCCTGCGACGCTACTTGTTATTTCTACGGGCGTTCGATGCACCCACGGAGTGGCTGCATCTACGCTCAGAATGCCCAGCACGCGCGTCGCTGTCCAATCACTGCAGAAAGAAATATCATTTCGCTGAGGTTTATCATTCCCGCAAAGCAAAGCCGACGAAGCTTGCTATTGTCTAGCTGGATACCGTCGAGGTGCCTGAGAGCGCCAAGTACGTGTACGTCGAGGTAAACAATTATACTGCTTACTTTAAGGTCGACTATGTTGCCAAAATCTCGGCAGTGCCAAAATGTTTCGTTACAGTGCCTCTGCAGGACGTCAACCGAGTCTAGTACTTGGATGGTAGGTCGCCCAGCTCATCTGGCAAGGGAAAACAAATGCCCAGCGACTGTATGTGGTGCAGTCTCTTTTCTACTCCACCATTAAGTTTCCCAGTGCTACAAGCCCTTGAGGTCGACGGATTTCTTGGAGGCGTAGCGAGCCCCTCAACTGCAGTATCATGCGGAACTGTTCAAAGGCTGCAGCATGCTGAAAGATGAGCACCAGCACAGAATTAAGCCTTGCACCCCACAATTATCACTTAGCGCTCCTAGATGAATCCCCACCCCTTTGCAGGTTACTGTTCGACAGGAACTGGACAGGATGAAAGCTGAATGAGTCATTCGTCGGGTTGATAAGCTGACTTCTTGGTGTGCGGGACCCGTAGTAGTTCGAAAGTCCTCTGGTGGTTACCGACTTCGCGTCGACCTGATTAGTCTGAATCAAACTGTCCCAGGAGCGCCACATATTGCCAACCGTTGAGCAAGTTCCTGTTCTTGTAGGCTACTCAAAAGTTTCCTCGATGCTTGATGTTACAGCCGGCGCTCACCAGGTAAAGCTCGCCACAGTCTCAGGAGCTAATGACTTTCGTCGCGCCTTTTGGCTCATGCTGCTTCTGTCACCTGCCATTTCGTGTCATATCAGCTCCAGAATCTTTTCAAAAACAAATGGCACGGATCCTCGATGGTCAAGAACATGTAGCAAAGATGACAGACGATATCCTCGTCTACGGTCGCGGAAAGGAAAGAGCATGATACCTGCTTAGAGCAAATCCTGCAGCGTAACCAGTGTCACCTGTCGGAGTTCTCACAGGAGAATCAGACGGACCCTGAAACGTCTACAGACAACCAGTCTTGTTCATCTGCAGATTCGAGAGCGGACATTCTAAGCTCTGCATCAACTAGAGTACTAGAGGCCACTGGTGGCTGCAAAGACGGCAGTGCTGTGAGAACAGGAAGTGGCCGCCGCGTAGTTCTGCCTGTGCGTTCGAACTTGGTGCTACAAGAGCAACAAGTTCTTAAACGAAGGTGTGGAATGTTGACGTGGTTCGAACACCGCGTGCGAAGAAGACACACGTCTACCCCCTTGGGCGTCGCACCGTGAAATGCTTTTATTGTCGCGTCGCAATGGCGGCCCTGACACAGGCGGCGTCACCAAACAGCTCATAGAAGCCTAGGTGGCGACCACAATAGCTGTAGACTGGAATCATTTGGATGATATTGCTGCGCCGCATGCGCGAGAAGAGACCGTGGAAGCCGCAGTGGCCACCAAGGCCAGCGTCGCGTCACCGTATGTGCTCCGTCTAGGCGCGCTGGTGGTGTGGTGTCGCGACGATGCCCTCTACCCTTACGCAACACTTGGCGCACTATGGCGGCAGCAGGTCTTCTAATTCGCCCACTCTGCTCCGCCGATGAGGCCTCGTGACGTGGCATCGCAGCCAGTGGGAATTTTGGTGCCGTTTCACTGCTACAGAAGCCGCCAGCGCTTTCGCTAAATGGACCATTTGATTATAGAATATAGAATATAATATATAGAAATATATAATAAAGAATTAAACGCTGCTGTCTTAGTCCTTTCCGACCGTCCCTGTGCCGTTCGCACTCTTCGCTGAGATGCCTAGGTTAAACAACAGCTGCCACGTCAAAGTGACGAGAATATTGTGAACTTCCACTCACCCATGGTCGTTTACAGTACGAGGTTTAGCTAGTTGAGAGATGCAACCGTCGTGGAAGGAAACCGGAGTTCTCGAAGAAGGTTGCCTACAGCTCTCGAGTGAACAGGAACCGTTGTCGGCAGGAAAACTGGTCTCGCACGTCCGTCGGCAGGGAATCCGAGAAAGGAATGCGGGTGAATGCGCTTCGCGTCACGTGGCTCGAGTGCCTCATGCGGCTCGTGGCGCCAACGATTACCGCCTTGGCGATGGTTGTGTGAGCAAGAATGAACGATTGAAGATGACGAAGCTATAACAGTTATGCCTGGCTGCCGGAGTTTCCCGCGTGCAACACGTGGATACTTTTTAAGGTGGTGCTTTCTCTGCCTCTGCCACCCGCTCCGCGGGAGTTGCTTTTTGCCCAGTCAGCACAAGTTTATTACCCACTACACACCAGCACAGGCAAGAAGGAAGCCGGCGATGTAATTGGCTTGGCAGCACACCATAGGTATGCTCCCTGAACATTCCTACTCTATCAAACACATTAGAAACGTTCAATTCGTTCGTCCTAATAGATTTAGATCTTCTTAGTTTGATGCGAGTGCCGGGACACAAGTACCTAATGCCAAACGAATCTTCTGATGAACTTGCAGCAGCATCACATGGTGGCCAAGTAATCTCTATTTTACATTCATTCGCTTTTATAACAGCGGCGCGATTTAAGAAATTCGCCACTGAGAATAACTTTCAGAAACCTTCATTGTCCGTGGCCGCCTCTGATTTTTTCGCATCTAAATTTTTCTTCGAACAATAAATGGTGCGCCACTAGAAATGCCGAAGTGTCGCAAACAGGTCTACGTTGTCGAATCCTCCCACTAAATGTTTTCGTCCATAGGTCTGGTATGGTAATATCGCCATTATGTCCTTTCTGCAATGAGAGTGAATCTCCAGGACATTTCTTTTACACGTGCCCCCGTTTTAGGGTTCAAAGAAAAAACATTGTAGGAAGAACCATTACGTAAACTTCATCTGACGGCTGACGGGACAAGCCATTCTTTCCTTTGGTGCTACAGAACTGGGTTTTAGCCACAAGAAGTTGTTGTTATTTTTGTAGCCTGTGACACATGTGGCCCCTACCCACGATGGGGGATTGGCCAAGAAATAGGTGGATTATACCAAATTAATATGAAGCATAAATTTCCTAATATCTATGGGAATAGCATTGAATAGCGTAGCATTACCTGTTAAAATAAAATCGGGAAGGTCATATTGAATGAGTAATAATTAATTTAAAAGTAAAAACAAAAAAAAGAATTTAGCGGGGTATTCGTTTAGATTCTGTAAGCAATGTTTGGACAGCGAAGCTTGCATCCCTGTGGCTGAATCCAAAAGTGAACGCCCCGAACTAAAGAATTGCAGGTTATGTCAAGTCCAGGCCAATTCTTCGAGAAGGTATTTCCAATAATATTAACGCAGTAAACCGGCGACAAGATAGACGAAGGTGCTGTATCGTCTCCTCCTCATTAGAAAAGGAACAGAGGGAGGAGGGAACCAAACCCGACCTGTGTAAATAGAAATTTAGGGAGGGAATGCGGCAGCGTAATTTGGGGAGGCAGACCTCAAGCTTCTTTGTGCATTAGGATTCACTATGCCAGGGAAATGCCAGGTGCTTATACTCTGGAGAAGCAATAAAATGTGGGTTTATTTAATAAATGTGGGTTATTTAAATAAAGCTAACCTAATTGATCGCATTCGAAATCTTTCCGCCGTGATCTGTGCTGTCACTCGTAGAATAGGAAGAACAGGGCCGGATAGTGATGCATTTGCCAGTGAATCGGCAGTTTCATTACAAAACAAATTTTTTGGCCAGGCACTCTAATCAAATGAACACATTGCACATGGGCAGGAACTAGTAAGTGGAAAAGTTTTAGCATGGGGGACTCATTAGTAGCGGTAAGGCAAGATCATACAGAAAGGGAGTCAGTAAGAATAGGAGCCGTTGTAATCATTTGGTCTAATTTACGTAAAGGTAGGATTACTGCTAACTCGGCCAGAAAAATAGGCACAAAATCAGGCAATCTTAAAGAAAAAGACAAGTCGAGTGCAGGACAAAACATTCCAATGCCAGCTTTTTCCTCGCACTGTGAGGCATCTGTTGCAATAATAATGTTTGTATCTAGGGTGCTTAGGTGGTCTTGCAACATGGCGTTTAAGATGCCGTTAAGGGAGTACTTTCGCGTGGTTTGGGAAAATGTAATCGAACTTGATCTGTGGGCATCCTTAACCAAAGGAGATTCGTCGGACAAAGTGTATGAAAGGTTCTGTACGCCACCGAAAAAATTTGAATTACGTTGCACACGGCTGATGCCTAAACCGATAAGAAAGGGTCACTGCTGGATGAACACGGAAATTCTTGCTTCCATTTGCAAACGCTGCAAAAGAAATCCCAGAAACCAAGCACTGCGATTAGAATACAAGTCGGCAAGAAATATAGTTGTTGCTCTTCTGCGTGGCGCCAAACGCCGTGACATTTTTTATAAATTCAAACAATCTTCAAATAATGTATGCAAAACTTGGTCTTTGGTAAATCACCTGAGAGGAGTGAGTTCCAGTAAACGGTCAGTTTTCGGTGCTTTTCAGCAACCTCCTGCAGAAGTGGCTGATGCTTTCAACCGGTACTTTGTTAAAGCGTCCCAAAGGCCGGCCTCTCCGTCCACAAACACTCGGCCGTTAGGGCATTCCGTATCTGCGTCAGCTTTTCTTCCGAGAATTTTGAGGGGTGATCTGGAAGAAATTATTTTCAGTTTCCATCCTAACAAGCCCACTGGATATGATGTAATTTCTTTACAGACCATCAGAAGGAATTTTGCACTGTCAGATATTATGCTGCATATACTGAATGGTTTTTTGGAAGGTGACGAAATTACAGAATGCTTAAAAGCTGCAGTTGAACCACTACACAAGTCGGGGAAGAAGGATAGTATTGAAAACTATCGGCCAATTTCTATATTGCCGGTTAATGCTCAGGTCTTACAAAAATTTCTTTTTCACACTATGTCTTCTTTTCTTAACAAATTTTCTAACCTGACCAATCGACAGTTTGGCTTTGTTTGAGAGCGCGGTACTGTGGCACTGCTTGAGGAATTTTCAGATGAACTGTTATCGGCATTAGATCAGAATCTTTTCACATGTGCGCTGTATGTAGCGAAACCGTTTGACACCCTGAATCATCAAATATTGTTAAGTAAACTGCATTTTTGGGGATTTCGTGGACCTTTTTACAAAGTTGTCGAACATTACTTGAGCAACAGATTTCAGGTGGTCGCTACCGATGATAAGGACGTTTTTAGTTCTAAGCTGTAAGTGAAAGCTGGAGTTCCTCAGGGGTCCATTTTATCGCCATTGTTATTTAATATCTTCGTTAACGACTTCCCTTTGGTAATTTCGAAATGTTCAGTATTCCAGTATGCTGACGACACTCTATTATTGGGGAAACACCTTTCTTATAAACGTCCACTGAAATGTTGCAAAATGACGTGCACAAGGCAATGCTTTGGTTCTCTAATAATGCAATTGTTGCTAATGCCCCAAAACACTTGTTCGTTTTCGCTGTCCACTCAAGACTACTGTAATTAACATGCCTCTCTACTTACATGAGTCGGACTGTGTTTATTGCGGATGTGTGCCTATTCCATACCTGGATTGTGTGAAATAGCTCGGAATCTATTTCGATAGTAATTTACCGTTGCAACATCACTTATCACTTATTTGTTCTAAACCGAGGTCAGTAGCTTGGCTGTTGTTCAATATCAAAAGTATTGCACCCTTCTCTGTAAAAAAGATTATAGCACATGCACTAGGTTACAGTGTGTTGAGATTCCGCATTACAGTCTTTGACTTCTGTTGGGATCGTTCAAGATGCAGGGTACACCGCATTACAAAAAACATTCTTAAAAATTTGGCATACAATTCCCCAATAGTAACATCTGCAAATACCTTCCGTGAACTTGGTCCACCGAATTTTCATTCATTACTTATAGAAACAGTTGTCGCTAAACATTTCTGGAATTACGGTTTCAAACAAAAAAGTGCCGGCCCTAGAGAACTTATAAAACATGTCCCGTTATGTAGCTGCTCGTTCAGCACAAGGTATGGCGCGGCCAGACGCTCTGCTTATGTGCCTGATATATTTAAAAATTACCTGGTGAAATTTCTAACGCGACATCAAAAAGCACGCTCAAACACTACTTAAAGCAGCTATAGTAAATTTAACCTTTTGAACACTTTTGCATCGCAATATTTACCTCTTCCATTTCTTTTGTTATAAGTCGATAACCAAATGTTATCTTGTCCGGTTTTATTTTATTTATTGCCATTTATTTATTTATTGCCATTATTGCCATTAATTTTATTGCCATTCGTTTTATTTTTTTTCACATACCTCATCAAGTTGTGTATAATTTTTTGCCTTGTCTATCATATTCATAGGCACGGTCCTACAAGCCAACTGAGGCGTAGGCCGGCCTGCTTGTTTTAGCTTGTGGGTTAGCTTGTCTACGAAATTCATTGAAGTTGGCACATGCATATTCATGCCTACAAGATCGCTCGAAAAGTCAGAAAATTGAAAGGCCACCCGCCGTGGTTGCTCAGGGGCTATGGTGTTGGGCTGCTGCGCACGAGGTCACGGAATCGAATCCCGGCCACGGCGGCTGCATCTCGATGGGCGCGAAATGCGAAAACACCCGTGGTACTTAGATTTAGGCGCACGTTAAAGAACCCTAGGTGGTCGAAATCTCCGGAGTCCCCCACTACGGCGTGCCTCATAATCAGAAAGTGGTTTTGGCACGTAAAACCCAACAATCTAATTTTAATTTTAAAATGGAAAGGCCGCGCGCACAGAAAAGCAGAGAAAACATGCCTAGATAAGTGGAAACTAGAATTTAGGCGCTGTCGTAGTCCTTGTGCAATTTATTATAACAATGATCACGACAAGCACGTTGAACGTGTTGAAGCCTGCATGACGCGTAATTTAAAATAATACTGGAGCTACCCGCGCTCTCACTCTCCTAAAACGAGAGTCCAAGGTGTATGTCTTGTTTGGGGAAATGGTGATGTCTCGAACAGTGATGAGACGTTTGCAGAACATTTCTCTTATAGATTTGGTGTTAAAGATGCTCCTACGTCCAATAACCTTCATTCTCATTCTGATACGGTGTGTACGCTACCACTCAATAAAGACAAGGGTATGAAGCGCCTCGAACCGCCCCTTTCTTGTGCCACTGACGGTATTCCTCCCGCAATGCTTAAGACGTACGGAAGCACAGTTGCCATTGTACTCACAGGCATCTTCAACACTTCCTTAAAATCTAATACGTTTCCTAGTACTTGGAAGGTAGCACGGGTATAGTGCCAGAACACAAGTCGGGTGCTAGAAGTGCAGTTACTGACTACCGGCTTATATATATCCTCTGGGCTGCATGAAAAGTGTTTATAACAGTATTGCATTCGCCGATTTATGTTGCAGCTAAAAACGTGTTAATAATATCATGGCGCTCCATAATAACGAGCTTGGTCACATTTATGACCCATGCTTTCAGTGTGGTAAATAGTAGAGGTCAATCAGATGCTCTTTGACATAAGTAAAGCATTTGATGTAGTTTGCCGTAATCTCCTTATTACAAAGCTCACGCAAATAGACACACCTTCTTCCATCACTGCCATTGTATCAAATTACTGAATTAATAGATGTTGCTTCTTTGACCTTAATGAAAAGAGTTCTATTAGTTATGAAGTCACTAGAGGAGTTCCTCAAGTAAGATCTTGATGAGGGCTAGTTGGTTCATACTTAGCACAGTCGTTTAGCCGAACGCTGTAAGAAGTGTCACTGGGCCCCCATACTTGAAAAGACAAAGTTCATAGGGAAAGGAAAAGGCAGGAGGGAAAGGGAAATAGTAGAGGCTTTTCACATTAGAAAGGAAGGAGATAAATGTGTAAGCACTCCCTCTCTTGCCTTGTCGGGAAAAGAAATAACATTTTTAGAAGAAAGATTATAATGTTGCTGATTTGCAGTTGTTTTTGCGACTAGTGCGCGCATGCCTATGCTGAAAAAGGTATAAATGTCTTCTGAATTTCAAGTAGACTTCCAGTTGGCAGTCAGCGCTTGTCTGTGGTATTTGTTTCCTTGTGTCCTCGTCCTTTTCGCGCCGTTTAACCTCAGTTGTATTTTCCTCAAGGATCTGTTCACCCTCTTCTCTTCCTAATATAATAATATTTCGTTATCAATTCGACAGTCTTCATTTCTTCTATATGCTGACAATTTAAAGCTATGTAAGCCTGTAAACAGTGCTCTTGATTGCACTGACCTCCAAAAAAGCATTTGTTTCACCATCAAGCTGGTGCAGAAACAATCCGCTACTCATAAATGCTTACAAAACTATGGTATTAAGTTGTACGCGGAAAGCACACCATGTGCATTTTTCATACACCCTTCGAAACGCTCCACTGCCAAAAGTAGATGAAGTTAAAGATCTTGATGTGTGCTTCGAGAAAACGCTATGCTTCACTTTACACGCTAAATATGCGAACCAACGTGCCCTTCGCACCATTGGTATTGTTTGTCGTATATCGCATGACATCTACTCTCCTGTTATCTTTATGAAATTGTATTCTACCGTGTGCCTTCCACTACGAGAGTATGCCTGTGTAGCTTGGGGCAGAACGTGCCCATCTAATTTTGACCTAATTGAACGCTTCCAAAACTAATTCATATCTATTCTCAAGCACGGATATTGCCGTTCTGTCGACCTTAGTCCAGCCCTCTGGGATATACGTCATCTCACACCTCTCAAGTCAAGACGCATTAAATCAGGCCTTTTGTTTCTCTATAATGTGGTCCATGGCATCATACATTGCCCAAGGCTTTCTTTATTGAAATGAATATTAGGAGAGGTTGGCACCTTTATTGCAGCACTGGCTACTCCTTGTCATTTAGCAAAGAAAACAAATATACGTAAAAAAGGGGAATAATGTCACAAAATATGACACTTAGTAGAACACCAGATGAATAAAAACTATACAGTCTAACAGTAAGTGGATCGCAACGTCTTGTGCATGAGTTCAGTACGCATTCGCATATATATAGACAGATATTTTGAACAGCCAAAGTACACAACGCCTGTACTTACACTGCCAGCACAGAACACAATTACACATTGCGTAAAAATTAGTCACCACATATCAAGTTTTAACCCAGAAAAAACATTTATATAACTCATTGAGCTTATTAAGATCTACCGAAACTTAGTATTTCCCTAAAATGTTGGTGCCATGGAAAAACTTCTTCAAAGCAAGAAGTGCTCTTTTCTGGAGGCCCGCAGTTGGTAATGGGCCAAGTATCTTTTTTAGAGGGAATGGTCTTCTGTCTAAAAGCAACAAATTTGCTTGCAATACCCTACATTCGGGATCGTATTTAGTGCACTCGAGGACGAGATGATACATATCTTCGTCTGGATGGCCACAAGAGCACTGCGGACTAGAGGGCCGTTTTATCCTGTACAAGAAGTGTTTAGTGAATGCAGTACCAAGACGCAGGCGGTGTACCAATGTTTCAAATTTCCTGTTGTCTCTTAGATTTCCCGGAATTAATAGGTTTATACATAGGTATATAAAGTATAACTCCGAGTTCTTAGATTGCTGATCAAAGAAGGTAGTTTTGTTGAGACGACAGGAAATCTGTCTCAGGAACAGACGGACTTCACTACGGAAAAGAGGAAGATTGATTGTCTCTGCGTTATTGTGCACCCGATTCGCAGGTGCGTCCGCTGCAGTACAAAGCTTCTTAATCATTTGCAATTTTCCACGCCGCAAAAGTATATCAGACATCATTCCGAATTTTCTGCCCGGCCTTGCTGCACTAAATACTATCCTATGACTCGACCCCAAAAAAGAAACATGCAGTAAGCATTCTCCCTCTCTTGATACATTTCAGAGTTTATTTCTTGTGTTTTGGTATAAATGTAAATAATCACGCTGAATGATTAACTCCATTTTACGCGTGCCTCCTTGTTTTCTGTTTCCCTTTTTGTTTCTTTATATCAAATTGTTCGTCTACCACATTTGTTTCTCTGTACATATTGCCTTATGCATTACTTTTCAGAACACCATTACGAAAGCTTCGTAATTGTTCCTGGGTACTATAAAAACATATGATTGATTGAATGAATGGTTATTATTATTATTATTATTATTATTATTATTATTATTATTATTATTATTATTATTATTATTATTATTATTATTATTATTATTATTATTAGCATTATTCACCAGCCGTACTCTTCTGAGGGAACTTACCGCTCGATACTCTTTGACGAGAATCTCTTCAGTGAATGCCTCAGGCCTATGAGGCCATCTTTGTCCTGCGGACCAGATGGCATCCCTGCCGCCAATATCAAAGCTGATGGCAGTATTTTGTACTCCTGCTGACAGGTATCTTTAAAAACCGTTTGAATAATTCCACTTTCCTGCATGCTTGGAAAACCGCTGGCAGTTTGCCTGCAATAATGCAAAAGCATGATATGGCGCATGAACAGGACAAACCAGGGGCGTGGCCGGAGAAGCTACAAAAAGCCATGTGGTCGCAGCCAAACAACGGGAGGCGCGCGCCACGTGCGTGGCTTGGTTCCTTGAAACACCACCAGATGGTTCTCACCTCCGCGGCATCCGCGGCAGTGGCGGCGCCAGTCGTGCGGGGAAAAGAGTAAAAAGTACTATAAAGCTCACCTTCACGCACAGCGTTCGCCGCAGGCGTTTCCCGGTAAACATTACGGGTGTGCAAGCTGCAGTGGCCGGGAAGCGGCAACTGTGTGGCCGGTCTACATGTAGTGTCACGCGTCGCGGCGCTGCCAGTTGGTGCGGTGATTTCGGTGAGTTCTGTCGTGCGCTCCGGTGGACGAACCTTCGACATCGAGTGCTCAGTCAGTTGCGGTGCCCGGCTCCTTTGGACGTCCACGCAAGCACGAGAACGAGGCCGAGGCGTCATCGGAGAGACGTCGCAATGCTTTTGCATTCATCCACGTAGGGATACTTAAGTACCATTGAATTTTTAGGGCTGCGAAGTGGGGAATGCATTCTATTCACTGGTGCGGGCTTTACTCGATATTATACTGTGTATAGTAAAGGAAAAAGGGAAAAGCAGCTCTGAAACGAAACCTCTGAAACTAAAGCACTAAATAAAATAAATAAATAAATAGATAAATAAATAAATAAATACGGAGAGCTCCAGTGAAATGTTGAAGTCTATATGACACGACGCTATGTAGAAGCAGTAGTGGATGAGACGAACACAGCCTCGTCACCTGTAACTGTTATCTTTCTGTGCGACAGAAGGAATTCGATATATGATGCCTGTAGAGGGAAGTATGTTGATGAGAAGTGCATGCCCATATTAGCGCTACACGTTTAAGCTTCTATAGCCCTTCAGTGACAGCGGCACATAATCAGTGGCAGGCACCCGGCTGCACATGCACATGCACCCGGTATTATCTGCTCTGGCAAGTACCCGGTTACCAAAGCTGTCTGTCAGGGCACATGTCAACTGTTCAAATTGTTGCCTGGTAGGCAAGTTATCTATTTGTTCAAATACTGAGTGACACATAACCAGCTGCCCAAGTTTCCTACTCGGCAAGATAGCATCATCAGTAGAGTGTGAGAAGAGGGAAACAATTTTCGCTTTAAAGGAAGGAACTTAAAGAACGAAAGAAACTACCGCTTATTCTTGCAGTTATGGAACAATGTCGTGATCTCTTCTGCTGTTCCTGGACTAAGTCATGTTCAGCAATGTGTGGAGCAGATTCTCCTCACGCATAGCCGCCTGTTACATATTTCAAAATTTCGCCAATGCGTTTCGAAAGAAATATTCGCAAATTTCAAAGGTCACCAGCCTCGTCGCGAGAACGTAAACGAACTCAATAAGATTGATTCATCGGCAATGAAAGGGCAAGGGGCCCTTGCCTTGGTGCGCGTTCATTTACCCCGCTGTTTCTATTCACTCTGTTGGACCATCTGTTTTCCGCCTAACATATACAAAAACACTGCGCAAACCCGAAGGCTAGCTATCGACCAGACGAGTGCTTCTATATATAGCCCCACATTTTAAGTGCATCATTATTTTGGCACGATCAGACACAATTTGACAGATTGGCATCTGCAGGAATTGCGTGGGAACGCGCTGGAACATTACCCTTTAGTAGACGGTGATATGAATCGGCGATGTGTGTAGCTTGCCTGAAAGGCCAAAATCTCGCCTTCATCGCACTTGGCGACTTCATTGCATTCGCATGCCCGCTGGGGCAGAGGTCTACGACATCTAGCATTCTTGCGTTGCCATGGATGCAACAAACGTAAAAATACAGGTCCGTGCTCTCGGCGGGCACTGTGGTGATGAATCGTTTAACATCTCATTTTAGGCTTGTGGGCAGTACGATGACCTCGTCTGCTCATAGCCTTTGTTGACCACATCGAATATATGATTATGAAATTTTGGCAGAAATTTAGGACTATAGAGCCAATATTGTATCCGTGGAAAAAGATCTTGGTTTCCGTTTGTGTCTAAGGACGTGCTGTCACAGAAGTTTTGTAACTTACTAAAGGAGTGTAACTTTATGCAGTCCTTCTGAAAGATAATCGATCGTGAACAGCGATTGAAATGCAAGTTTCCGACAAGCGTTGATTTCCCAGCGCCTCCTCGTTTCTCCTGAGTTTCTCCTGTGTTTTCTCAGCCGTGCTATTTTGCTAATGTTGTTTCTGTATAGCCTGATTCTTCGTTGTATAAAATGTTCTGTGTAATATCTGTAAGCAACTGAATGCTGCATGTTCAAGTTTAACATTATTTATATATTTTATTAGGTTACCCCCTCGACAGTTTTCAACTTTGGGACACCCTATCGTGCAACTTATTAGGTATCTGCTAAAATGTACCACATTACTGTAATATATCAGAAATCAATCTGATAAAAAAATCTAAGGAACTACCATCGATCTGCTTCTCACCTTCTGACCTAATAGCTCATAGTAACCCTAGATTTGCACTCAATAGCAATTTCCTTCTACCTAAAGTGCGTTCTAACTATGGTAAACAGACGGGGGAATTTTCCTCGGTATCGCTTTGGAATGCTCTACTACCCACAAACAGAAATGCAAGATACCTATACCAATTTAAAAGAGAAGCAAAAGCACGCTAAATACATACTTACTGATAGTGTCTCTTTTTTCTAATTTTACTCTGTTTTTTATGCTGTTAACAACTGTTGTTATTAGTCATATGCTGTAAACATGTTTCGATATTGCTTATATCTCTCAGCTTTGCTACTGTTGCTTTAAACATTTTATACCATCATAAGTGTCTTCAACAGGAGCTCCCGATATAGTCTTCAATTATGGGGCCTCCTTATGTATAATACATGCATGTAATATTTTAGTATTTGTACGAATAAATAAATTCTGAAATTTTGAGATTACTTAATCTGCAACAGGCAATATCTTAAAATGCTGTACAGATTAAATGTGATCACTCCACACAGTAATTTTGAGGAAGAGAAAAAATATTAAGGTGCATACAAAATACTAGAATAAAAATGCATGTATAGCGTACCTGATTATCCCAAGCCGGCTAGGAATTTCTCACTGTCCCGTTTCAAAGGGAATATCAAATCATCATCTTCATCATCATCATAATCGTCGTCGTCGTCGTCGTCGTCGTCGTCCTCATCATCATCCCCATCACCATCACCACCACCACCACCGCCACCATTCACAGTACAGCCGCTCAGGCAACCGTCTCTGGTGTGCTGCAGCATTCCGCAAGGCCTATACGTTTTTGCAGACAAGCTAAAACTATATTATGACATAATTTTTGCAGCGCGTAGAGAAAGTCTTAAAGCGCGTCTTTCGCTAATTCTAAATTATATCTAGAAAGCCACACTGACCTGAGGGTTAATATGTATGTTATAAATGAGTAATTTGTTTGTGACCTACTGACACCGTTTTACTGATAGAAAGCAAGGGCTAAATTTGGATTATGATTCGCACAGCAATCATTTAGATGAAAAGATCGGTGCAAGAGTGAGAAAGTTTCAAGATTCACGGATTAGCCGTCCTTCCCATGCTTACGCAACTTATACGCTGGCTTCCGCGCACACCAGTGCAAGGTATCTTCTTCTCGACATTAAACCTAGTGCTTTGATCTCCCCAGTTGCGAAATCCTGCCATTATTTGACGTGTTCCTAGAACCGCATGGAGCTTAGGACCAAGGTAGGTATAGAAATTTTCGGGCAACTACTCTGTTGTGTTTACAGTTTGGAGAGGGTAGTCAGCGTAACTCATTTCTTTTTTGCTTTTTTAATTTCAACCTGCTCTAACTTGCTACCGTAGGCAGCTAAAATATATCCATAACATTTTCCGTAAATCGACTGAGCGAAATCTCAATTCCATGCCCCTCTGTGTAAGCCGGGGGTTAACGCTGACTGCCAGAAGCCGTTGATTTGCATTACGAGTGCACATTTTTCATTGTTAGAAATTATGAAACTGCCCCATCTTGTTCTGGTAGGAGCGTAAAGGAAGGCGAGAAATCGGTTAAGAGGTCTTGCGGACTGCGTTATGAGCGCGTAAATGTGATAGCAAGCTTTAGAGCAAGCGTAGTAGCGCACTTAGTAGAGGAAAGAGAGAGAGAGAAAAAAAAAGCCCGCAGTGCATTACTTAGAGGGGGGAGGGCGGTGGGGGGCTACGTCCCATGGGGAAAGCATAGACAGCTAAAGCAACTGGCTTCTACTTTCACAAGAGTGACCATTAGGCGGCTCTTCTTTAACAAGCTGGAGGAGTAGTTGGCTCCTTATGTGCAGCAAGAAAAGAACGAAAGTAAATGGGGCATTCATTAGCACGCCCTAATTTTCGCGCTAGAGACATGTCACTACTATGCGACGCCGGCTCTAAGAACTTGTTTTGTTGTTCGCGTTACAAATAGTTCTACTTTTCGAAATGCAACAGGATGATTACATATGTCGTAATGTCGTGCCTTCCTAGTATTGCCCATCACAAATGAGCCTCTAATTGTCGCTAAAGGAACGCTGTTGCCGCAGCACGTAGCTGAGTAGCCTGCAAGCAAGTAGTTTATAATAATTACCCACAACTGTAAGCGTTGTTACAACGTTCCCTGAAACGCTGATCAATAAGAGGTGGGAGTACTATTCTGCCAGAAACCGTAACCTCAACATGCATGCTTTGGGAAAAGTCAGCCTTGGAAAAGTCACGAGTATGCAGTAACTGCAGTGGACCGTCGTTATAGCACACTCGCTTTATTCAAAATGTCACTTTATGCGAACAATGTCGTGCTCCCGGCTGTAGCGCGTGCATTTTAGACCGGAATATTCGAAGTGCCTTCATGGCGGGCTTCACTTAGTATAAAGTGCTAAGTGGGAGATTCGTACGGGACCGCTCGCTGCAGCATGTGCGGTGGGATTTGCCGTTTTCGTCTGAACAATGGGCAGAGGCAAACGGCATTGTAAAAGTCACGTCGCCACCTGGCGGTAGCTGCTCGAGGCTAGCTCTATAACTTGTTCAATAACGACAGACAAGGCAGAGGCATCAGCAGACTTTGGTACTGTTGTGTCGCGATTGTTTATAACGCCTTCGTTTCAGTGTTGTAATAGGCACGTTTCACGAGTTCTCGCAGTGTTGAGCTTCTGCACTTTTACTGAACGCAGCTTTTAACGAAGTTCAGTTTTTCTCCAAATGACTTTGTTGCAACGAGGATTGTACTTGTCTTTTATAACAACTCATTTTCGAGCAATAATAAAAGCCTGAGGTTTTAAAGAACATTGGATTGTCAAAATCAATCCAAAATCCTCAACCAGAGTGTTCTTTGTAGCCCTTAAGCGCAATCTAAATCTGGCTATACCAAATGTAAACCTCGCTAAAGACAACCTAGGTAAACGTAACCCTATAAAAGCTAAACCTAATAAATATTTTCCTAAGTCGAACCAAGCTTGTGCGAAAAAGCGCACAAGAATCTGGGACACAGGGGAAGGCAAGCATACGCAATAGCGTCAAACTTCAGTTAAAGTAAGGCGTACTTTAGTAATAAAACTTAATTTGAAGTTAGCACGCCACGCTTATATTGATTCTTCTGTCCCACGGTTCTAGTACGACCAAGAAATGTTTGGTAAGTAAACACCTACACTAGTCTGATCTCTCCCACTGGTAAGATAGAATGAAATTTCGTCATTGCAAGTAAACAACACGAGCTACATGGTGAGAAGCTTCGCTCTACGCAGAAATACGCTCTACAGAACTGGGACTGAGGTCGCACTAAAAAACGTAACATGAAAGCAGAAACATAAACCGAACAGTGAACTGGCTATCGCTGCTCTCAACGCAATGGGTAAATGCTTTCAAACAGCAATAACGGCGCCGCATGTGTTCTGCAACCAAGATACGGACTGCCCAAGAGTGCTTGTTTACGATAGCGCCGACGCTACTGCCCCTCGAAGAACGCAGGTGTTCGGGTTGCGTGGAGTGGTGTGCAGTGAGGAGACATAAAACATGAAACGCACGGGTTGCTCGTCCACTGCGGGCCGCAATCCGCATCCCATGCGACATGACGCGCATGCTCTTTACATCGTGCTTCTTTGTAGGCGCTCTGAAGTCTCGACGGCGCGTTGAGGGAAATCAAAGACAGTTTGTCGACCACCTCGACGGGACGCGATTTGGTCACTCCTTTGTATGCCCCGATTCCTCACCTGGGGCTGGTTAATTTTTCTGTACACACATAGAGAAGTTGGGTTAGTATACAAGGTCGGAAAGAAAAAAAGCTATACAAACAATTTAGGATTATTTGATTTCTGAAACAAAGTAGGTTCTCGCTGGATTCCTTGTTGTCAATGTAGCCATAGCTCCTGATGGAAGCATGTAGGGTTGGCAGACACTGCACTGAAGCATAAGGCGAAGTTTATAAAGCGAATCAATCCACACGAATTCACCCAGTTCTCCATTTTCGTGAAGGGAAGTTTAGCCATGAGAAGGTTACGCGTGTATATAAGATACGTTAAGGAGTCATGAAATGTTTATAATACCGACCTGACACATCCAAGCCTTGATGCAGGAGCGAGGGGGGCAAGTATGCTGGCGTATACTGCCTGAACCAGTGCCAATCCACTACAATGGTGAGTAGTGCCATCGTTAACACGGCTCGAAAGATGTTGATTTCTTGGCGACAAAATGGTGACATCCGTCACCACGCGGCGTGTTTCGCCATGTTTTGCGGTTGGCGCCGCCATTCCCTTGCAGTGACAACTCGAGCTGCTTGTTTGCGACTGTAGGTTAGGCCTCGAAGTCGAGAACCAATCTCAAGAAAAGGCAACGCGTATTTCTCAGAGCCACGTTCCTGCTCTTTTAAGTTTACATGCTACGTGAGGCCATGGCGCAAGAAAGAATGGTCGTCATGTACCCACCATGGCTTTGAGCAGCTTTAGCTAACGTTCCTTGCACAAGGTCTGGCACACATAAATACCCAATATAGTGGCTGGATTGATAGCCATCGCCGCAGAGGAATTGGTAGTGCAACGCGCGCGTGATTCGGATGCTGTGGGTTCGGCTCCCTTCGGCGGCAAGTTATCTTTTCGTCCATGAACTTTCATGTTCCCTTTTCTTCATTATTTTGTACATTTAACTTTCAACCAGAGCTAATTTCTCTTATGCTTTTCTTGGCTTCCTTCTCAGTTAGCTTTATACAGTCGTGAGTATAGGACCTACCCGCCGTGGTAGGACCCGCCTTGGCGGGATGGAATCGCGGCCATGGCGGTCGCTTTTCAATGGCGGCGAATTGCGAAAGCACCTGTGTACTTAGATTTAGGTGTCACGTTAACGAACCCCAGCTGGTCCCAGTTTTCGGAGTTCCGCACTACGGCGTGCCTCATAAGTAGATCTTGGTTTTGGCATGTAGAACGCCATAATTTTTTAAGGAAGTATAGGACCTGTAATTTTAACCCATGAGTATTATCGCGCCACAACAGAGGAACCATTTTTAACACTCTATGTTGTAGGACTTACTTTTCCATTACAAAGTAGTGATATTAAAGCTTCAAGTATTCAAATGTAACTTAAGTGGACTTGAAATTGGGCAAGCTGGTCTTCTTCAAAATGTTGTAACAATGAGCATGTTGAAAACATTTGTTGTTTCATCTGAGGTACACGAAATATAGTGGAATAATCAGGTGCTAGTATCCAGTATTTTATTACGTCTGCCATTAATGCGTACGGAGAAGACGGGTGCCTTCCCTGTTCAATTCCATAAACAAAGGTCAGATCAAACGTACAGGTTCTTGCTAAAAACGACAACATACGTTCAGGTGACAGGGACACAGAAGAATAAACATATATAAAGCTCTAACAAAAGCAGCACTTTCGACTTTCGACGCCTCATCCAACAATAGCTTCTGTGGCAAGACATTCCTACTTCTGTAGCCAGACGTCGCGCAGGCATTCGAAGGAAGACGTCCGGGATGGTGGTGCTGCAAAAGCGAATCTTGACGTAGGACGAACGGGCGTCCTATTATTATCACCAGTATTGTTACTATTTCTTTTACTTTGAGTTTTCTGGCTCGATAGCATAGGCTAAAGTTTTGCTATTCTGCTAGTCTGACGCCGTGTTACAAAAAATATTTAAAGAAATATTAAATAGTGGCATAGCAACGAGGTCGAGACGTCGGGGAAGAACTTACAGTCTGGTGTATGATTTCTACGCTTCTCTAAGTGGCGACTAAAATAGACAAAGCCCCATTGACCGCACACGTCACGTCTGAACACTCCCTTGTTTTATGGATGTCAAAGAGTAAATGGGCTCAGGAACACTTCAGTAGAGAAAAAGTCGAGTGGAAGAAAACTCGCAGTTGATCTAAAAAGCAATAAAGTGCCCTTCAAATTACACAAAAAAAGAAGCACTGGCAGCGAGTGGTGTAAGAGAGGCGAAATATAGCATGCCCATGCGTAGTTTTCTGGTGTTTAGGTACCCTTAATGTCAGAGGCCTATTATATATATATATATATATATATATATATATATATATATATATATATATATATATATATATTGAAATGCACCTAGTTATTATCATAAGCCCAAGCATACTTGAAGGGATGCTGCAATACGAAGAAACGTCACTTCGTAATTAGTGTTGATAAAATTTTTCTTCAGAATTTTCGCTGAACCTTGTCCAGCTTTCTCGCCAAAACGGTAACTCCATAGTCCACAACAAGGCCCTTGGAGTTGCATCTGCCATCTCTGCGAATCCCTCCTTCCCGAAAGGGCTCTTGTTTGCGTAGGTGACTGGGGGCAATCAAGGACCGAGAAAGTTTTTCCATGTTTGTTGACGCAGATTTCTTGCGGCTTTCACGTGGCCACTCCGCTACCACTGCCCGCGACAGAGATCGAAGCAAACGCAGGAGAAAGGAATCGATGACAGGCAACAGTGGGAGAGGAATCGGAGAACTGTTGGCACTTATGTCGGGTGCTCATTATTTCGCTGGTGACACAGACGGTGGGGAGCGAGATGGTCGCTGTTCAGCGTGTTCAGGGCACGAACTCTGGTATTTGGAAACGCCTCTCATGTTTTGTTTGCACTGCGCTTATGTTACAAGCCCCTAATCTATCAGGGATCCGTGATACAAAGCACGTAGCAGTGGGAAGTGAAAGCGGCCACTGCTGTAGGAAGGTGACAGGGTGGCCACCTGTAGCAGACACTGCTAACATTACAGTAGCTTGTGAGCAAAGGTATCAGTATTGAATTCGAACAGAAATTTTACCTGTTAAGAACTAAATTTTTGGGTTTTACGTGCCCGAATCACCATTTGATTATGAGCCCCGCCGTTGTAGATAATTAATTTTGACCATCCAGGATTCTTTGACGTGCACATAAATTTAAGTACACGAATGCTTTTATATTTCATCCCCTTCAAACTGTGGCCACTCCGGCCAGGTATCGAACTCACTACCTCGTGCTTAGGCTTTGCTTGTTGCAGAATTTGTTTTGCACAGATTTGTCAGCAAACTTCTTTTTACGGAATACTGAAGCATATGAAAGCATCATATATGAAAGGGCTCATTATAGGAAAGTGCACTGTAGATAGTGGCCCCATCTAAGCTTCTTATTACTTTGCCCTATTAGTCGTATTGCATGCGTAAATACGGTATTGAATGCGCAATTACAGTATCTAAAGCTCTACAGCCATTCACCAACGAAATTGGCCATTTCAACCACAGGAGCTTTTACTTTCTATGGAGAAACTCACAAAAAGCACTTGCTACCAGTTTATCCCCAGAAAAAGCCGTCAAATGCATGAATGCTGCGAATGCTCTGGGTGTGACTGTCAGTAGACTGGGCGATGAGCAGAATTAAAAGACAAAAGCGGAAGCCATAATTTTTACAAGTAGTCTTGTCTTTTTAAACACCTTCACTGTGGTTTTCCTGGTCAGTACACTAGCGCACATCAAGGCACAAATTCCGCAGGTTTGAGTGTTGCAACAAAGAGAGAATGTGCGAAAAATTGCAAACTGTCTCCAATACTATTAGAAGCTCAGTTGTCAGTACAACGCCACAAACATGTTTCCTTTTATAAGTTCAGTGATTTCCATATATTGGCAAATCGCATCAGTTGCAGCAACTATACCAAGAACGTCGTGGCGTAATGCATTGGTTTAATGCTGAATACCGTTTCTTTCGCCAATAAGCAGAAATGCGCGTGCTCGCGGGCAAGCTTGCCTGCCTTCAGCATAGACCCAGCTATGACCTGTCATGCAAATGGAAGCCCTCTGTGGCGCTTTATAAGTATGTTTAACTATCTTTCTGAGCACCAACTATCGCAAGTAGACTTTAAAGGAACCATGATTTCGCCTATACTCGGAATTAAAGGTACGTCGTCGCCTCAGCAGAAATCCATAATTCCCTCCTTACGAACTTCGCATTTCAAGATAACTTGCAGATTAAGAAAAAGGAAAAGTGAACGCACGTGCTATTCGCGCTCAATAACTATAGAATACATGCCTCTTGCGATCATTTTTGATAAATATATGACTTCTACGTAAAAAATCCGTCTACTTACTGCAAAAGTTCTGGTCATCCAAACTCTCTTTCTTCGTCACTTAACGGATCTGTGATGAAGAAAAAGCACTATATGTCGCCGTAGGCAACGCCGCTTCTGGAAATACACGCATTGAGCTCTCGATTCGCGGAAGTGTTTTCGGCAGCTGACGTAACACTCGCCGTCCGGCACAATTTGTCCGAGACACTGATTAGCACACGCTGCTTTCGTTATGGCGGGTCTCTCTAATCCACCCAAACACAATCTGGCTTAAGGTTTCAGGCTCCCAGCAAAGCCTAATGTCGAGCTTGATTGAAAAGAAAAAGCACAAAGAAAAGCCGCTGCTGAGCTGTATAGCAGTTAGACAACTGTAGAGACACGAGGGAAATGAAATTACGATGAAGTACCGTATATACTCGAATAATGGTACCACCCCAAACTTTGTCCAATAAAAATGGGGTTTTTCTTCCTTCGAGAAATCATCGCATCCACAAATATTGTTGCAGTGACTATCGTTTTGGCCGGCAATATTGATAGTGCATGGCAGGCTTGCGCCATGCGTGTTACGTGCCATGCGCGCTATCGGCGCGCGCAGCCACAGCCTAATTCAATCCAAACCACAAGTGCCGAGGTTGTCACCATTTTTCGTACAGAGGCAAGTGTGGTTTGGAAGTGATTTTTTGTTCTAGCTTTCAGTGGCTAGCGTGAGAAACACAACTTTCAGTCGTTTGATTTTTCTATTTATTGCCGTGAACGTTTCACTGGGAAAATTTTCCTCGTGTAATTGTCGCACTCTCCAACTTAGCGAAACATTTCTGTGAAATAAGAAAAAGAAAAAGAAAGGCATGCGTATTATGCGACTAGATGCGGTGTATTTCCCTCGGAGAACGACGCAGAAAGTAAGGTTCACGGGCGTTGTGATGCAGAGAACAGACAGACAGGATGGGCGGGAGGTAACTCGAGTCACGAATAAATAAAGCAATGATGTCTACCTCTACGTGATTGAAATCAAGGGATCGGGGCTACAAGTTGGTTCGTTCTATTGCGTATTTTTAAATTCCGTTAATTATGTAACATATTCATCTGATAAACGGCGCGGCTACTTGAATTGACTTACACAACTGAAGTAATTAAATTATGCGGCTTTACTTGCGAGAACCGCGACATGATAGTGAGACACGCCGTATTCGGAGACTTAATTTCGATCACTCGGGGTTCGTGGCCCCAGTGCATGGTGAGGAGGCATTTTTTTAATTACGCCCGCAGTGGATTGCGGCAGCCACGGCTGGGATTTGAGCAAACAGCGTGCACTGAAAAGTGATGTCCAGTAAACAAACGGATCTCAAATGTGTTCTCTGCTTTTAATTGGCAACTTGGTCCGCGATAGGCCAAGTAAATAATCATTGTCCTTGCCTCGACAGACCCTCATCGAGGAGCTAACCGTTCGCTGTTATTTTCTCCCCCATGAATTTTTCTACTAAACTTACAGGAGGAAAAATGGGGCTTGATAGCATGATAGCATGATAGCATGAAACAATTGATAGCATGTGACTGTAAAACCCTTGACACCCTTGAAGGTTGGAATGCCATGCATAACGCTCTTGACACGCCCAGACTTTAAGAAGTTACACCCGGCGTTTAAGGGCGTGTGGCGGGTGTATTTCGCAGGTTGCACCATAATAAAGTGCAAGTGTGCAGTAATGGACTGTTGATGGATCGATGGATGAATGGATGGATGGATGGATGAATGGATGGATCATAAAATTATTTCCGGAAATCTGCCTTGAGATTATATTCAATGAACTATTATATGTTATTCGTTGACCAACGAAAGCATGGATAATAGGTTTCGCAAAGGTCCGCAACTGAGCTCGAGGTCACGAATTTGATCCTGCCCACGGGTGCCGCATTCAGGTTGAGGTGGAACGCAAAAGTGCTCGCGTACTTAGATTTTATTGAAGGTTGAAGAACCGCTGGTGATGCTAATGAATCCGGAGTCCTTTACTACGGCCTGCCTCATGATCAGATTGATGTTGCGGCCCGTAAAACCTCAATATTTTATTAAAATATCCACACGTCGGGCCCTATGACGCAAAATTATTCCAATCCGTTTTTATTACAATATCTTGACGTGGAACTTACGTAACCACTGATGCCTGCAGCCTTGTTTGAAAAGCCCACTCAAACGCGCTTCTCGTTTATTGGATGTCACTTTTGCTTTCAAAGTGAATAGCATTGCTTACATTCAGGATATTCTTTTATCTAAGTGGCAGAGAATAGGCGAGGAGAACGCTCAAGTGGAGAAAGTTTTGGTGGGCTCGAGCTAGCACAGTAAAAGTAGAAAACCAGATGAGGAGAGTTGTGCCGGCGTCTGAGATTGGTTCGCCTACATCTTGCTTAGCTTGCGGTGGCTGGTCGGAAATTCTGGCGTCGTGAAACGGAAGGTTAGAAATGCCGCTACGACGGACCCTTAGCAAAGTATAGTTGGCAGAGAGATATCGATAACGTTATACTGCCACGCAAAATCTTTTATTCACGCAAAGAAATCCATGCTCCCGTCAGCACAGAGCAGCCAGTGCCACAGCGATCGGTGGGCCGTCATCTTCTATTACTTTCATAACGGGGCGGCATCCGGCTATTCAGAAAAATTTTCAGTTTTGTTCGGTACATCAATGAGTCTTTAACGCGTACACGTCACTTTCATGTGGTGAGTTTTTGTGGTTTTGTGACGTCGCGTGACAGACACGCAAAGTAGTCACAGCCAGAAAAAGTTTGCCAATAGCAATTGGTTAAACGACACCTTTTTCGCTAACGCCGAAAAAGGCACCGAATGCGAGATTATTATTTTTTCTTTCTTTCGGTCTAATTATGCATAATCAGCGTGAACATATTATATCAGGTGGGGCTTTTCCGCGGTTTTAGCGACGTCGCGTGGCCGAAAGGCGCAGTTCGTGGTGGCCCGAAAATTTTTTGACGAATAGTGGAGGGCTGATTGCAGAATTGGAACAGAAAAGTCTGAAATAGCTTTAAGTTATAGCGCCCATGGTCACGTACTTATGCAAATCACCCCGAAACTCACGGTGCGGAGTGGTACCCTCGTATGTACGCTATGAACATCAAGTGGGCTGCTCTAGCCAAGCGGAGCTGCAACTTGTAAGATAAGGATGAGGAGCAACTTAATTACTGTTTGGTCATATATTTGATGTCATGCGTGTGCTATTATAGCACGCGCTATTAACGTTGTTACAGCGTTATAAATCAGCAATTGCTAATACCCATCCTTATGGTGAATTTGTGCCAAAATGCAAATTTGGTCACAGAGTATTTTTAATATAAATTGTTTAGCAAATATTCGCTCAAAGGGGATAGATGGGTTTTTCACGGAGAATAGATGGCTTATTTATGACGTTCTTTTTGATAACATTTTATTACTGCTAGGAGAACGTAATTTCGTAATCATACTAATCAAAGTTTCATTACGATAAAGTTTCAATGTTGTGAATTCCACCCCAAAACATTGTTTCCCCAAGCGAAATACCCATTTCGAGAAGTGCAAGTGTGTTAAACACACAAAAACGCCCTCATGGGTGTAAATTAGTTTATAATGAACAATGGTTATGATGCGTACTAGTACATAAGTTTATCTAATTTTCGTGATTTTGGCACCAGATGTTCTTGCGGGTTGTATTGCGGTTTATCGTTCTGTATTTTTGAGGATATTCTCTTTTTTTAATGAAAGCACGATTAGTATCCGCGTACATAAACATTGCGAATCACTAATTTTGTGATAAAACATTTCTTCAAAGCAACTCGTACATGACCTGTTGAAGCCAGAAGAAATAATTTTAGCCAAGTCCATCTTCTACTTATCGTTCTCATGCTGCCTCAACTGCCACACGTGAAGGTTTTGTAGTCATTGGCACCAGAATGTCATCCATAGCAATGCTTGTATTGAATTTTGCTCTTTTTTTCTAGGTGTTAATAATAAAGCTTTAAAAGCAAATCAAATGCACATGGAACCTTTATGCACCCCGTGCCTAGATTACTTTGGGCACCTTGAATAAAAGAAATGCGCAATATTAGTCCGTCATAAACACTGGGACCTAAGATTTAAGAAAAATACTGACATCTGAGTTGGGCAACTTGTGGCAGCGTAGTTGATTCCATCCACTCAGTGGTGTATAGGGCATTTCTGTGGGCGGCAACATTTCGCTGGACCAGTGTGTTATTAGGGGTTTCTGGTCTGTCATGCTTGGTGCACGCGCACGCACTCTGTTCTTTGGTGAAAAATGATGCTTCCCAGAAGAGGCATCGCGCCTTTCCGAATACATTCAAAGTAGCGTATGAGGATTTAGCGTGAGAAATACATGGTGTGAGTATCTACAGAGGAGACGATCTGAGAGTGCTCTGTTATTCACTTGAACTGAAACTTTTTCGTCCTTTGAAACGGGATATAGCAGATGATTGCGCTTGTAGTAGCTTACCCGAAGCAACTGGGAAGGTGGGGAAGGGGATCCCTGTGCATAAATCTGGTGATGTACATTCCCCCAATAATTGCCGTCCCATATGAATAACATCCCCCCCCCCCATTCCAGTAAAATTCCTAAAACATATAATATGCTTGCACCTCATTGAATTCCTTGAGTCCAGTGCCATCTTCAGTAATTATCAGCATAGATTCCGTAGAGCACTTTCGTGCGAAACGGAAATGCTATGTTTATAAACGTCTTGTTTATTCAGGCGGAGTATGATTTTGACACTGATTGCATATATTCAGATTTTGCCAAAGCATTTGACTCCGTTATCTTCAAGCTTAATCAACTTAACATAGACCCCAATGTACTTGCATGCATTAAGGAAATTATCTCTAACCGTAGTCAGTAGGTGACGACTAATTACGTTTATTCAACTCATTCTGCCGTAACATCTGGTGTCCCGCAAGGGTCCGTTTTGGACCCTCTGTTTTTCTTGATTTATATTAATGATCTTCCTACTTGCCTTTCTTCCTCAACTGTCCGACTGTTTGCAGATGACTGTGTAGTTTACCAGAAAATTAATAACCATGTCGATTATCTCAACCTGCGACGTGATCTAGATAGGGTAATTAAATGGTGCAGTAAATGGCTCATGACACTTAATACAACTAAATCTAAAAGCATGCAAGCTTCTCGCCACAACACTAATCATTGTCTGCGTACTTACTCCCTCAATAATATTTCATTACCATCTGTTGACAGCTATATGTACATTGGTGTTCACATTTCTTCTAATCTTTCGTGGAATAAGCATGTCGAATATAAGTAACTAACAACGCGAATCGCATGCTTTGGTTATCTGCATCGAAACTTTTTTGATGTCTCATAGTCCCTGAAGTTAACACTTTACAATATGTTGGTAGGTTATAACTAAGAGTATGCATCCGCCATATGGGATCCTACTCAGACTACACTCATTCAAATTCTTGAAGCCATTCAGAATCGCGCAGCACGTTTCATCTTATCGAATTATTCACGTCATTCCAGTGTCACATCAGTAAAGAGAACCCTAAACCTGCCTGACCTTTCGTTGCGTCGAAAGTCATCGCGCCTTAACCTTTTTCATAAAATATATTATCGTAACAACGATTTGCAGTACGCTCTGTTTCATCCACCTCATCATATATCTTCAAGGACCGATCATCACTTCAAGGTGGATCTACGATCTTGTCGCACAAAATTGTGTAATGACTCTTTTGTTCCTATAACAAGCGGCGCATAGATATCCACCTTTCGTCCTCAATCGCCAGCATAACTGATGACCCCGAGTTCAAGATCGCTTTACAAGACGCCTTGCAATATTTTTTTGTTAGTTGCATGTCTTGCCTTTTTCCGCCACTCCTTTCTGTAGGGCCTTTCGGCCTTGAAAGTATTTTTAATAATAAATAAATTAATAAATAACCTGTGGGGTAAAAATGGCGGCAAAATGAACTATGTTGAGCATCCTTCTGAATATTACAACGAAGGCGCCAAATAAAACAACGGACGAAGGAAGGAGACACGAGACCGCCACGTAGGCGCCTACGTGGTTGTCTCGTGTCTCTTTCCTACGCCCGTTGTTTTATTTGACACCTTTGTTGTAATCATGCATAACCAACTCGCCCACCAGCACGTGCTCAGCGGCTTCTGAAGATATTCCCCAAGTGATTTGAATTCAACAATTATTATAGCTTATTTTAGGTAATAATAAGATAAATTCTGGGTTATCACGTGCCAAATCAGTATGTCATCACAAGAAATAATGTAGTGGGGGCTCAGGTGATTTCTGACAGCCTGAGGTTGAATTGAATTTTATTTCTCATTCATTCACACGAGGGTAAGGCATAACGCCTGACAAAGGTCTCAGCCCCCGTAAATTAACGTGCACCTAAATTTAAGTATATATAAGAAGTGCTTTTTGCATTTCTCAGTCATTGAAATTCGGCTGCTGCGGCCTTGGATCAGCGGCGACCTGCAGCTCTGCAACGCAAAGCCATAGCCACTAAGTCACAACAGAGGCTCGCTGATTTATGTGATAAAGCAGACAGAAACATTCCTTAAAAGGTGGTGATGTTTGCCATGGCCATACTCGCAGCATGGTGCTCCAGACGGATGAAGAAGGCGGCATATGATATGACGCGTTCGTAGATAGTGCACACGCACACAACATACCCGAGCGAATAGCTAGTGACTAAAGTGTTTGGTCGAGGCTAGTGTGCTTCTGAAGAGGCTGATGCCCCTGTCACACAGGAAAACTTAAGTGCACTTCGAGTGAGTCGCTTCGCCACTAGTGTCATTCTCAGGCTGCCACACGGAAACGCTTAGTGCCACTCACTGCAAAGCACACCCGTCGGCAAATGTGTTCGGCGAACACACTTCGCGGCGGTGAAGTGTGTAGCCTCGTTAGAGATGAATAAAAAGTAAATAAATTAATATTGAAAGGAGAGTCAGGAGTAATGTTTAATAATGTTTTTTTTTAATATTGCTAACCTTACAACGGAATATATGTGCCACACTGCAAAAACAAGGAACCAGCGAGAAAAAATATGGGCAGTTTGCACTAGTGGTGCAAGGCTGTGTCACAGCAGAGCTAGTTCCGGCCTTTGCTAAGTATTGCTAGATTTCGCTAACTTTTGCGATGTTATGCATGGCTTGGCTTGGCTAGGCTCGTACCAAGCGTTGCGAGGCTTTGATAACTCTTACGAGGTTATGCATGGCTTAACTATGCTCCTACTGAATGTCGCAAAGATTTGCTCAGTTTCGCCAAGTTCTTGCGAGGTCATACACGGCCAGGCCGGTAAGCCAAACAAGCCCCAACAAGTCACGCGCATACAAGCCACAGTACGTCCATCACAATTTATTATGTAGACTGCTTGAGTAGCAGTCGTCATTATCGTCGGTCTGGTCCTCGTCCTCAACGTCTGACTGTTGTCGTGGTTGGCGTCGTGGTCGGTGGCGCCGGAAAAGGCATCGCGAAGCACTTGCAAAACAGAGCTCTTCTGTTAAATGTTCCACACCGAGCTCAACGTGGAGAGATTTACGTTGAACGAGAAGGGGTCACAGACCCGGCAGTTGTGCCCGAACTCCATCCCAAGGAATTCGCGCTGGAAGCGGCCGTTCACACCTCCCATGGATTTGCGGGCTTGGCGTTGTAATTTCTCGGTGACGCGCAGGCCCGGAACAGTTTCCCGCCGGCGCCGAGCATTGAGTCGGCAGCGTTCGTTGTTTCTGGCCCGAAACTCGGGATCCTCGGCTCGGTGACGGCGTTCGTCGGCGGCGGCCTCGGTACATGGGCAGGATCGGCTCTCCTTCGTCAATCGTAGTCCCGCTGAGCAGTGCGCCGAGCTTTCTTTTAGTTCACAGACGCGACAGTTGTGCCCAAACTCTGTGGCCAAAAATTCACGCTGGAATCGGCCGTTAGCACTTTCCGTGTCTTGGTGGGCTGGACGCTAGAAGTTTTCGAGCGTTCGCAAGAACAGCTTTCTCGGCGACGTCGAGCGTTCAGGCGCCGATTCTCGCGTTCCCTGAACTGAAACTTGGGATCCCCGAATCGAGCCCTCGTGGGAAGAGCTAGGGCGGCGGCCTTAGCCAACGGAATTCCGGAATAAGAATCCGACCACCCTTCTCCTAACTCCCCTGCCCTTTTCCTTGAAATAAAACATCATCATC
Organism: Dermacentor variabilis; assembly: GCF_050947875.1. Taxonomy (NCBI): domain Eukaryota; kingdom Metazoa; phylum Arthropoda; class Arachnida; order Ixodida; family Ixodidae; genus Dermacentor; species Dermacentor variabilis. The sequence continues at coordinate 140,289,992 of NC_134576.1, forward strand.
AACTCGGCGTCGCCTCTTCTCAGTCGCAGCTTCGGCGCGGTGTTTTGGATCAGCTCAGCGGTGACGAATCGCTTCTCGGTGGGCAGTACGACGCTCTTCCTGGTAAGCCACTTTTTCTTCGGGCGTCCGGAATTTCTTCGGTCTACCCATGGCAGCAGTAGTCACGCACAGAGTAGAGGAGGCGAGAGGTATGCTGCCACGCAGGCCCGAGCTTTTACTCACCTGTGACGTCACGCCCTACGTGCTTGGGGTGCGAGGAGGTTACGTGCCTCGGTGCTCTCGCAGGTGGTTGCTAGGCAAAGCGAGGCGGTGCACAGTTGGGCTGAGTTTTCCGGTAACGCCCCACGGCAGAACGAAAGCTTAAACGGCTCCGCTGTTAAAACTACTCTCGATCTCGGGCAGTTTACGGCCACACCGGGTAATGGCCGCGCAGTTGTTTTGCGGAACGCGTCTTTTGGTATGGTACTGGTAGAGTGTTGTTGTCTTGTTTTGGCTCCTGATGATTAATCATGTTATTGAGGTTGCAATGAATTACTTCCCTTGCACATAAGATAATTCTAAATGCTGTTTCCAACAGTAACAATTTGTTCTTGTGCACGTATCTTTAAGTTAACCAATATATACGCTAACACAATTTGGTTTCCTTACACAGCAACTAACATAGCTAAACTTGAAGCTGTACAAAGAAAAGCCGCAAGGTTCATTCATAGTAAATATCGTTCTACTGACTCACCTTCACGTCTCTTAGCTTCCTCAGGCCTCAACACATTATCCACGAGAGCGAAACAAGGTCGACTAAAATTTCTGTTTCAAATGCTGCACCGTCACTATAAAATTGATATCACCCGGTACATTTCATATTCGCAATCTAGGATAACACGGCATCAACACGAACATACGCTAACCGAGTATTCCTTTTCTAATGACTCATTCAGGTACTCATTCTTTCCTCGAGTAATCAGAGAATGGAATGAACTTAACTCGTCATTAACAGCGACAAATTCTTTATCCCTTTTCGTTTCACAACTGGAGCTTATCACAAGAGATTATTAACGATTTCTCATCTAACAACTAACAGTGCTTAGAAAAAAAAATATGTATACACTTGTATTTTTTCCAAATACTTCACGTTTTTGCTTTGACTATATGCCCCGGTTGTTGTTCATTTTATTCTCCTCTTTTTAGTGTTCTGTTGTATAGCTTATCTACCTTATCCTTTGTATTTTTGTTGAATATTGTTGCTTTTTCATTCTTTGTGTAACTCGCACATGTATTTATGTCGGGAAAAGAAATGTTTATGCCCGTCTGCTAGGCTCTCGGCTGAGAGCGGCAGTATTGTAAAATAATAAATAAATATACTGCCTTCTGACTCCCGATAACCATCTCCACAAATTTCGAAGAATAATTTCTCGTGTAGCAGCAGCCCCCAATGGCATTCAGTGCGCTGAAGAGCACTTGCTCAAAGTGCACTTTAGTTTGTCCGTGCGACAGGGGTATCAAAGCGTCTGTGCACACAAAGCACTATCAACAGTGCTCCACAGTCCAAGCACCTGGCGCAACTCTAAGGAACTGCCACTTTAATTGAAGGCAAATTTTAGAGTAGCGCTGGAGGGCCACATAGCGATCGCAGAAGCACTAAACTTCAGTTAAATCATCGCATATATCGCAGGCATTGCAATCTCACGAACTTGTAAACCACAGTATGTGCAGGAAGTAGTTTACATACACGGCGTTCAACCGAATTCGGGGGAAACACTTTAGGGTCACGTCTTATAAGGCCACTCAGCATGCTAAAGTGACATTTGATACTACTAATGGGATATTCCGTATGGGGGAATCGGTATTACCAATGGAATCCTACATTCGCTCCGCATCGCACCATAAATGATGATGATTCATCTTAAGAACAACGCACCAAAAGCACGCAAGAAAAGATGAGAGGGCGTGCGCTGCTGCTGATGATGATATCTTGCGGCTGTGCCTTTTGTATCAGGCTGACACGGTGTTTGTATCCTATCGCATAAGAGAACGCCGTGCGATGGCAATCACAAGAGTTGATCTGTCCTTTTTAAAGAATGGTATGAAGACCAGATACGATGAGTCATCGAGTCTTACTTGAGTTATCTTACATTGAATGATTGCTTCTGTGGCACAGAAGATGAATATGATGATGCTGAATACTAACTGCATTAATGGCCGAGAGCCAACTTCTTCCTCTTCAAGCACTGCGGACCCATGTTTGCGTGAAAGAGGTTTTCTGAAGAGTGGCACATACGCAGTGGTACACGTCCAGTGAGCCAAATTGGTTTAACAATTTATTTAGAACGCGGTTTTCTCGGAACAGCAGCCCGGTGCTTCACACGTTAGACGGTGGACTCAGCGTCCTGAGTTGGCGGGGAAATGGTTCGGCGAGGATCAACAGACATACGTCATTCTAGGTGAAGTTCCCAAAGAATGCTATTCGCTATAAAATTAACCACAGAGTAATATCAAAATACCGAATGACACATGCTTTAGACGTCATGATTCTCCAAGAGGGATGCCGATCTATAGCCCGCATTTCCTAGCTACGCGGTTCATGCAAGAGCATCGATAGCAAAACCCTGCCAGCGGGTTGTGTATACGGAAAGAGCGATATGTCTGCTTCAAACACTGTGCACTGTCCAATTCCAATTTGTTGTTGTTGTTGTTGTTTGTTTGTTTACGCAGGTTATTTCTCCCCCAACATCGCGCTTGTGGTTGCCGATCGCAGATGGACGGTCGATGCAGATTACATGAGTCAGCTGTTCCTGTTTTTTTTCGGCGCCCAGCCAAGACGTCGCACTGCTTCGATCTAGAATCCGAAGGTAGTGCCACGCGATCGAAATATCACTAGCACGGAAGAAATAAAACATGCCTTCCCCCCAAAATAACAAGTTTGCGCGGCATCTGTGTACAAAGACTCGCTGGTTAGCTTTTCTCTTTTCACTTCACTTCACTTTATTTCCTTAAAGACCCCACAAGGGGGTGTTACATAAGGGGTGGGTTGTACAGAGATGTTACAAATGCCACAGGTATTTAACAAGACAGGTATATGGATACACTTTGAATAAAACGTGATGGACAGGTGATTGAAACAATGTCGTGGGGAAGGCCATTCCATTCTGAAGCTGCGCGGCAAAAAAATGATGCAGAAAAAGTAGTGGTGCCAGAACGGGGTCGGGTGACTTGAAGTGGATGGCCCGTGCGGGGGGATGTGCGAGCGGCGGGAGCGATGTAAGGTGGATGGCTGAAAGAACTGTGATAAAACTTGTGGTAAAGTGATTTTGCTTATGTTCTTCCCCTCGAGCGCGAATCCCTTTTGTATTTTTTACGTCATCCGCGCCATCGGGGACATAGGGATATTGTATACTGAACCATGAACGAACGCATACGCGATAGTGTGTGTCTCTACGAGAATGATGGACGTGCGCACTTATATGGTTTCTTTTTTGTTCTCGTGCTCACAGCAGTCCCGCAATGTGACTGATAAAAGCTGTTTCTCTCGCTTGTCTTTCTCTTCATTGGCACAGCGGTCATAACGGTTTCTTCATATTACGCAGTTTGATGTTGTAGTGATTTTATTTACAGTATGCAGAATCCCATTGGCACGTTTCTTCGAGAACCACGGGGAAACAGCACGCGATCCGGAAGAACGTAACGTGCGATCACGATTGCGGTAGCGCTATAGATGAAGCACAAAAAAGAACTGTCACATAATATCTTATTTCAAGAGGTGTAGAAAACTAACAAACTATTCAAAACCCGCTAAACTACAACAATTGAAGAGACCTATTCGAAACACAGGAAGTGAACGTTTTCAGCGGCGACACGTGGTCGCCAACAGACGATGCCGCGTTGGCGGTACGCCATTGTAGGTTTTGGACGGAACAACTCGGAGAGCAGACGTAACACACAGGAAGCTAATGGAAACTAAACCCTAACCTTATGGAAACTAAATGAGGCCAGCGTTCCAGAGTGTAAGAGGCCGGGAAATGTTGCAACCAAGAGCTTATCGACCAGCTTTGGCTGCAATCAGGTTTCGCCCATCAGCATGGACAACTGTCATTATTGGTGGGAGAGGCAAGGTGAAATATGATTAATATGAATAGGGTGCGGGTATTCATAAAATATTTGGTCTAGTCTCCCTCTCTTAGAGAGGGCAGGAGAATATTAAAATGGTTTTCCTGTGCGAGTCATGTCTGCGCCCGGCAACGTTCATTCGTCGTAGTCATGGAGTACAACCTGGGTAAAAGTGTTCGTATGAACTTTATTTTAAAAGCTCTCTTGCGAAGCAAACAGCGTAGTGCACCAGAAAAGGGACAAAATAAAAACAGAGATGACACACGCGTTTGGCGCCAACTTTCAACAACGAGTACTAATTTGTTAGCGCCAAACGTGTTTGTCATGTGTGTTCTTTTGTCCCTGTTCTGATGCACTACGCCTTTTGCCTTCATCATGACATACCAATAAGCCGAACTTGCAACTTTAGCCTCCTGGGAAATAATTGATTAATTTTGCTATACTTTTAGTGATGTTCACATGTCATCCGCATGGCAATGGGAAAAAGATATCTAGGTGTGGAAGCAGGTTTTCTTAAGGAGACTTTACCTCTGGTCGAACTCCAATTTATTACTCGAGTTAGGTGCAGAAATATTCTCATTGTAGAGAACCGCTGAAGTGATTTGAACGAAATTTCATGAAATTTATAGAAAAAGTTGCATCATACCACCTGTTTGAGCAGCATTACTATTTACGGCCTCAATATTTTCAATAACCCATTCTTAAAAGAAAAGGTGAAGCATTAGGTTTACAAATGCATAACTCTGCATCAAAACCAGATATAGCAATTTCGTAAAGTGCATTTCTTAGAACATCTGAAGTGCGCAAATTGGATAAGCTAGTTTACTGGCTGCGTGAAACTATTACAATGCTTAGGAGAATTTTGAAGAAGTCCTACTCATGCATTCATAGTATAATTCAGAGCATGCAGCGACATAATACATAAATTTTGTCTACTTTCGATGTCGCAAAAGCTGCAGCATACGGCACTGCGATATCATTTTTATTGCTGAAATACGCAGTTGGTATTTTAATGTTTCAATATTTTCATTTTGCTATAGGCAACAATTTTTCTAAAAAAATGCTAGCCTAAATAAATATGTACAAGCTACACACCGACTAGTCGAGTACGGCTACGAACAGTAGCCAGCATCAAGTGTGATGTCGGTTGCTATTACATATAAAACTTTAACTGCATCTAAACAAACAAACAAACAAACAAACAACAAACAAACAAACAGACAAAGAATGATAAAATAAAATGTAAAATAAATATATCACGCTAACTCAATGTTACAGAAAGTTTGAGTAAGCACTTTAAATTTTCACAACACATATATAGCATAGCAAGTAACCACAGCAAGCTAAACGAAGCGACGTTGTACGTCACAACAAACATATACTCTAATTGACTTGTTCTGGCGCCAGTGGTTCTCACGCTGCTCTTATGCAAGACACTGGCTCTTGCTTGTCCTGTGGAGCGGTCCCCCTCGCAGAACCGCCACTGAAGCTGACCACTGGTGGCGGAATTACCTAACTGCGAACTCCTCATAGCTTGACTCCTTGGCCGCTGAGCTATTTCTCGAAGTATGGAAGGTTTGGTCCCAGTTTAGGCAATCCGCCTAGGCTTGGTGTATTGAGTAATCGAAAGTGAGGCGGGCATGAACTTGTTTGGCTTTCTGACAGTAGCACAGATTGGAGATCACTGTGTGATCACTATGGCATCGCTGTGTGTTGCCTTAGACCACGCAGTAAACCTACCATGGAAAGTTGTGTGTTAGTGCCAGCTTTAGGAGCAGCGCTATTAATATCACGAAGTTGAGAATCCAGGCAGATAGCGATAGTTCTTTATGAAAAAAGAGCAGACAAAGTCAGTGATTAATCCACACCCTGGGAAAGTAATGGGTGGATGCAATTCTGGTGTAATATACGGTACACTGGTGCATCCTCGGATGAACACCCGCCCGTTTTTTGTATATATGACATTAAGAAGAGGTTGGCGTTTTTATTGGAGCCGGCTAATCTTCGTCGCCGCGCTACTAAAACTAGAGGTACGAAAAACATTGGCGAACACTCAAGTCGAATTTCCCTAACGTTTGCGCAGTTCTACGAGCGTGTAAAGGAAGTCGCAGAAAAGCGCAAAACGGCACCACGAAACCCACGCACAATTTCGTGAACCAGTAAAAGCGCACAAAGGAGTCAGAAATCATGCAAAGAAGTAGACAGTTTTGGCTCACTCATCTTACGCATAGATGTACATAACAGAACACGTAGCTAAATAAGTGCGCATGACATTTTAAATGATAACAGCACGTATTCAAACTTTGAAAGTTAAAGAATTGTAATAGTGGCTCGAGCACCAAGAAATTTGCCCAAAGAAAATTTCTCTAACAGCAAATGCTCTTTCTTTACCAACGGTTGGCCATTGGGAAAGTATACTTTTTTCAGGTTTAATGAACCATAATCTAAAAACAATAATTCAGCCTTTAGTATTTACCTAGCAGTAACGCGTCATGGCTATATACTTGTATACAGCATATATCTCTTACAGATAATAAACGAGAAGGAACGGGATATGGCAATAAGGCACATAAGATAATAAGGCACATTACCTTCAATACTTTCCAAAACTAACTCGAAAGCTATTGAATCAAATTTTTCTCCCTAATATAATAAGGTGGATGCATGAGAAACCGTATGGTCTAAGAATATTCCTTGCGTAAACATTTGTGAGTATCTACACTAATTTCATCCAGAGCGCTGTGCCGTCATAGACGACGAAAGACGACCGTGAAATCTTTTGAATGCCACGAGCTGACATTAAAATCAGGAATGAAGCATCAAAATGCCGCCCAACATATGACACAATGTTACATTTCTATATGTGTGTTTGAGCACATCATAGCGGTTTTTACAACAAGAAATATAATGACATAGTTTCTCAGCAGGCATAAAAAGACTGACTTCCTCATCTAAGCAGCAATAAAAAAAAGATTTCAAGGTTAGTAACGCAACCGATGGTAATAAAAACCGGCGGGAAAAGCGACAATGCTCTTTAGCGGTCGTCAGGCCTAAGAAGTGTATCCCACAGTTGAGGGGAGAAGACGTACATCTAAGCTTGTTACTTACATAGTTAAGTGCGATGAAGAGTCAGCAGGCCCAGAGCGGTGCACATACAGATATCTCTGATGACGTTAGAATCCTGTGCAATTCTCAGAACGGAAAATTGTGGGATACGGGAGCAGGATATTACTATAATCCCTGTGATACCTAACGTATCATCTTCGCTACGCCGAGTTCCACCTATAATAAGTCTAATTTAGGCGCGGAAAACTTATTTTATAGCTCATGGTAGCTTTCTTGAAACACTGTAGCAAGTTTTTAGTCTTCGAGAGTTCAGCGAAAGAAAATGGTATTAATTGATTACTGTACCCTTTTTACTGAAATATACTTTCCTTGCTTTGTTTAATTTTATTTTTCGCAATAATGTACTTTCAGCGGCTAGATATAGAAGTGAACAACTGCTTGTCTCGTGACGTGTGAATGTGTAGCTGCTTCGCCTGACGGAAGCATCCCGTATGGGGCCAAGTTTGAATGATAGCATGTCGCGATACATCCGAACACGGTGCGCAGCTGTATAGGCCCGCCAGGCAAAGCTTGCCGCATCCGTAGCTGCGGCGACTGGTCGAGACGTTCGGTTTCACGCTTCCTCTCAGTTGTCGTCGCGGGGCATTATTACCGTGTGATATGACAGCGGGGCAGCCTTTTCTTCGCTCCTGGCACGCTAGTTTCTGATATTGCCTGCATTTACGTTTGAAATTTCATGATGAATTTCTAAAATTACGTGCTACTGTCAACATCTTTAAATAATGAGGCTGCCGAAAAGTATGACTGCCTTCAAATTCGTGATGTGAAGTACTGCAATCAAGGCACTAAAACAAGTGAATAATTAAATTTTGTTAATGAGTGTTCTGAAGATTAGCTGCACGATATTTCGCCCTGCTTAGGAACTCCTCTGCTAGACTGCCACGTACGTTGCGCTTAGATTTTGTTAATGTAAAGTCGGTATGCTAACAACCGAAAAAAAAACCGTGTATTGTGTTCACTGCAGTGAGGTGGGAAAACGCGAAGGAGTAGTACAAGGTTAGCGAACATCGTTTTCCGTAACTTCGTCGCTCATGGGCATAGGCTAATTAAGTATGTGTTGTTTCACTCAGAATATAGATGATGTTCTAGATGTTCTTGAATATATTTTATGTTAGTTTGATGTCTCGTTTCAAACTCGCTTTTTATTAAACTTAATGGAATACGTTCTCGCCGGTGGCTCTGAGTTGACAGCGCCACATCGATTGACAAGCAGCCATCCAGTCCTTTTCAAACAGGGCACTCCCTGAATGGGAAGTGTCCAAGACCTGCGTAGCATTGTATGATTGTTGGCGTGGTTGCGGAATCTGCTATCCGCAGTGACGATGTGTGGGGGAGTTCTGATGATGTAGTATGAGTTATTTATGCAGGTTGTCCGAAGTAAATTCTGCCAAAATTTCAAAATATGCGAGGGCCATGTAGGTGAAAGGAATCAAGGTCTTGTTGTTGGCATATCTTGGAGCAAGTCCAACTATTGTTTGTTTTGTATTACACCCAATCACATAGTAAGTTATCAATCGTTATTTAACTCAACAGATATTATAATCACAGCAATATTGTGAAACAGAAAATGATGAAGTCATGATGAAAAATTCCCTATCCATCTTTCTATTACTGTGCAAGTGATGCGTAACAGTTTCTCCAAGCTTGAAAGAAAGCTCGCGAAACACAAAAATGTGCCGCACGACTAACCGCGCGGTACTTCTCGCGGGCTTTCACGGGCTTCATTCAGGGTTGGAGGAAAAGTTTTATGCAGCTAGCATAGACCAAAAGAAAGGTGGTTCGTAATTTTCATGAGGATCAATTATGCTATTAGGTGAAACGCAAAATAAAAGATACCTGACTTTCTCCAAGAGACGTCAAACCACATTACCTTGGTTCTTGCCCAGCTACGCGTCACTCGCATACTTTTACATTTTAGCCCAGTTACGCCGGTGCCCTGGATATGCGTGAGGAGCAAAAGCAGAGAGATGCAAATATTTGCATTCACGAACATACACATTCCGCACCACATACATATTCCGTGCCGTATAATGCTGCGCATATATACGGCAGTTCCCATTCACAGCGGCTCCACTTAATTTGTTTGCGAGGTGCCCGGCGCGGCGTAACCAGTGCGTTAATGCTGTCTTAGGCGGCAGAGGGAGGACGGCTGCGCGTGTGTGGGTAATTAATGCAGGAGTGGAGCATCCCCTAATTTTCGATCTCTTTTAGTCACCTTTCGTCCTCGCTGATTGGGTGTTTACCAGGGCGTCCCGTACTGCCAGCTATCGCCCTTTTAGCATAGGCTTAGGCACTTCTGCAGTAGGTTTAACGTCTCCTTTATACGTACGGTGTATGGGGCACGGCGAAAGCGGACGGGCTCGTAGAACGTTTTGCGCCGGCGTGCCTATGGTTATCGCGAACAACGGGTTGTTAGATAGTCTACTTAAAATGGTTTAAACTGCGCATTCGCGACCTGGGGCCGAATCTTATAACGGTTCGGAAGAGAACCGGTTTACTTGGCCTCATCTGATTGATCAAAATTTTGCTTGCGTCAGAGGCCGTCAGAGACAGCGGTGCTGCACCGCAAATTACGATCACGTCACGCATCTGTCAATCATTTCCAAAGCAAACCCGTCTTTGGCTAAGAGCGGAACCGGCGAAGGGTTAGTCCGCTCTGGGTTTCGTTGCTGTGGCGTGGCTGTTGGCTCGCGACCCTGGCGGTGCGCTCCGGTCGCGCGCGCGTGCGTTGGTTGCTTCGGAGGCTATTGCTTGCCTTTGTCGCCTGCTTGGCGTGGCTCTTTCGGTGTCGACCACGGCTGGAAGTGCGATACGCGTTCGAAGAAATGACGGATAATGAGTTGCACCGCCCCTGCCTCCTTCCTAACTAGACCTTTTGCAGGCTACGCTATCGATTGTAGGAGACTCGGGTGCCAGCGTGCCAGTCGTAATTCCGCGCAGAGCAAGGAATTGCACGCTGCGGTTCATCGCCACCGGCCTGCAGTTCCCAGAGTTCGGTCGGAAGCGAAGCATTCAGCGCAATGACCCAGATCTCTGCTGCCGACACCACCACCCTTCTTCCACCACCGGCTTGGGAGTGGCACATTTAGTGACGTAAGCGGCGAAGTGAACGGTTCGTTTTCGGAACCGTTATAAGATTCCGCCCCTGTGCTCGGAAAAAAAATTTCTGGCTTCACGTGGAATTTATCGACCGACTTGTCTTATAACTAGCCTTTACAATTCGGTTTTGCTCGCAATATTATTGCATGATAATTGCGTATACGTCTCGTTGTCGTGATGGTTTTTCGTGATTTGTTACGTTGCGTGACAGACAGGCGAAATGGATGCGCCCTGAAAAATGTTGACCAAATACGGTGGTCTAATGCCGACAAAGGCATGGAAACGGAAATAATTGTTTTTATTTTCTTTCGCTGAGTCGTATATAATCGGTTTGTAAATGTGATTTATACATGGAGGGCTTTCCCCGATTCCCTGACGTCACGTGGCAGACAGGTGAAGGGGGCGTGGCTCTTTAAATTTCGACCAATCGCCGAGGGCTAATGGTGGAAATGTAGTAGAAAGAGAGGGGAAATATGGTGTTACATTATAGCGACTTCGGACTGTTTTCATACTTTTTCTTGCATATTTTTGGGTCTGGTGACTTCATGCCTCACTCTTGCATCCACGGGTCTTTAGCGTACATGTCGTCATATGTGCTAAATGCTATTTATTACGTCATCCATGATGACACTCATTTTACAGATTTTCTTTATTTTACATGACTTTTCCTGGTGTTATCTTTACGCAGAAAGAGCCTAAATGTTTGGTAGGTCAATTTCTTCCGATGTCACCATAATTTTCAGCCTGCTGTACTTCATACCGTGTGTCCAAGCTAACGTTAGCCAAGCTGTTCAAAGAAAAAAAAAGATTCTAAGGAATGACGGTGCAAGGTATGAATATAACACCGGAGGTGCTCAGTTGTTAGATGTCTGGCAAGCGAACACCGTATGTCTTAAAATGATATCCTGCCCCACGTTTTTCAATATTTTTCTTGGAACAGCTAAGCTAACGTTAGCTGCGACACACTATATAAAGCGTTACCTTGAGCTTTTTCAGACAGTTCCGTCAGACTTAAGCAAAATTCATGTCATAAGGTATACGATCTGAACTGCAGGGGCGTTTCTCGCTGGGCAAGAACATGATCGTGCAAAGCTCCGGGAAAGAACGGTGTAACGTGTTTAAACTAGACAATTACTGCATTTAGGAATGGCTTTATCTGGTAACGCATTCCATTACACGAAAGTTCGCATCATGCACTTTACATGACATATTTTTTTTTTGTTTTCATGAGAGTTTGCAGGAACCCGCATCGCGCCCACTTCTACATGTATATGTGACAGGGCACGTGCGTGTAATGGAAACTCGCGCACGCACGTGCAATCCCGCACATGTGCTCCACTGCGTGATGAACACGCCAATCATCTCGGAGGGCTAGGTGCCAGAAACACTTGAACATATATTTTGCGTGTGTCCCGCGTACGCGCAAGAACGACAGCAACTTCTCTCTTCTATTGCAACGATCCATAAGAGACCGCTATCAGACCAGTTTCGTTTAGGTCCTTGGCCTAATGCAAACAGCGCAGCTCTGGTAACAAGTGCCGCTATAGCTTTTCTCCAAGCCACTGGGCTGGACGCGCGGCTTTAGAGATGCCACAACTCTGTGAATTTGTATATGTGCATCTCTTCCTTATACCATCATCATTCATCAGCTCTCTCCCTCCCCGTCCCTTTTCCCCAGTGTAGAGTAGCAGGCCAGAGCAAGTTATAGCTCAGGCCGACCTCTCTGCCATTCTGTAAATAAATTTCTCTCTCTCTCTCTCTTGCCATTGGCACGTGAGAAGTATGAGTGCGACTCGAGCCTAATGCTATAAAGAAAAACAAATACTGTGGTCTACTGGTTTGAGCATTAGGCTCTTGTGCCGGCAGACTGAAGTTGAAACCCAATCTCGGACATGTTTGATCATTTTCTGTGAGGTATTGGACAAGACGACAGCAGTACCCAGTGACCCCGGTCAGCAAAGATCCTGGCGGGCTCGCTAAGAAAACTTCGCTTGAAAACAGATACTTGCCTGTGGGCTTTCTGTCCTCCTTGCTTCATAGCCTGTTGAGTTAATATGAATAAGTCAACACACGACTTTCTAACGCGCAAAACTCACATTGCTCAAGCGACAATGCCGGCGGTTAGGCTACATGGATATGGTATATGGATATGGTATGGTAAAACACTTAACTATGTGGAACAAATACACGATGACGAGAAAACAAATTTGCCTGCGTTATGTGGTGTCAATCGTATCTCCAGGCCAAAATGTGTGGCACGGGCGCTGGACGGCGCCCGTGCGGTAAAAGCAGATGGAGACGTGATGAAGACAGCAAGATGGAGAGAACCGTAGCCGTGCAAGCTCAAGTAAGTTTCAACTCTCGTCTAAAAGAATAATTTACCGAGTAGTCTTACCTTACATTTACCGCGTTACAGGTCATGTTTGGCTGCATCGCCTTTATTATGTCTTTTCTGCAGTGAGAGTGAATCTTTAGAACATTTCTTCGGAACATGTCTTCATTTCACTGTTCAAAGGAAACATCTTTAGAGCAACCCGTTCACAGCTTGCCGTAAATTTACATCTTGCGGGGGTCTTTTTATTTGGTGCTCCGCTGTGGGTCTTAGACACAAGAAGGCTTCTGATGCTATCTTAACCCTTTGCCTAGGGAAAAAACTGCACGAACAAATTTTTCTTTTCTCTAGTGTCATTTTCCTGATAGAGTTAGATATTTACTGCATATGTGCATCAGTCAACAATTTTTCAAAAATTTCTATTATCAATCGTATTTTCTAGTTTGTTTTTCTATACTTTGGAAACCCGATCCATAGCCGGCGCCTAGAGTGTGTTCAGTCAATTCACTTAGAAAAAGCCTACAAATGAGCCAACCGCTTGGAGTCGGCTAATGTTCTGGCAATATATATTTGCAGAAAAAAAAGAGTCTTTGAAGAATCTAACATTTGCAGGATGTGTCTATCCTAAATTTCTCGCTCTGCTATGCTGCTGCACCAAAAACAGTGCGCAACGCCTAGAGAAAGCAAAAAAATAGAAAAAACATCACACACAGCAGGAAGCTGTAGCTGCTGCAATCTATCAATCACTGCATCATCATGGAAAGTCTTTTGGAATGAAGGAAACATCATTTACTCAAAATCTGTTCCATGTGTAGCAAGCTTGCTCTTGAAACATGTGCCTAAATACGATGCAAAAGTAAGAAAGAAGAGTAACTGAAGCGCATGGTAAATGCTAGGGGTACCGAGAAAGATCGAGGGCCGTTGTGAATGCGGGTAAATGGAATGAAGCATGTAAGTAGAAAACGTAGTAACCAACGTGCAGAAACACATCGGCCAAAGCATCGCGACTTTTCTGACACTTAAAATGGATTGGCTTTTGGAAACAAGCAAGGCTTGAAAAAGTTGAAATGGATAGGCAATAGCACTTATGTAAAAAGTGGAAAGTCACATGTAAGTGTGGCGTAAGGTTTTTTCATTCTGAAGATCTGAAAGCTTACTGGTGAAGAGCATTGAAGAGTGTTCCTGATCTCGGGTGAGACACCCGCACTTTCCTGTAGCGTCAAGGTACCGGCGCTGTTTTTTACGTCGAGCTTGGAATGATTGATTGGCTAGCTCACTGTGTGACTAAATCATTTAAGACAAATTATGAAAAACGGTAGCATAGTGTAGCCACACACTGGAAAGAAGAGTCGTGATAAACTCTACCGAGAAGCGTTTAGCAAGGTTTTACGGAGTCTTGCTAAACGCGTGAATTCTGATATGAAAGCGTTGAGAGCCGACAGCTTGGGATATAAGCGTTGACATTATCCTTCATCTATTTAATGACGGGAGATACACCACTGAAGAAGAGTGTTTAAGATCAATCACTGCAAGTTAGACACTAAGTGCCCACAGTGAAGTGAGAAAACATGACAAAGCTTACTTACAACTAAATCCCTCTAAATTCTTGGCATCTCCTTTGTGCATACAGTTGTTAATAATATAACCACGAAAGAAATAAATGAACAAACAAACAACAAGGGAAGAAAAGCAACCAAGCTAGACATCTCGATAATTCTGTTATACTGCCAATTCTTCATTTGTTTCTGCTGAACATATGCGTGCTTAAAAGAAGATGCCAAGACTTGAAAAAAGGCAGTTGTATGCGGGCTTTGTACTATGTACACGCTTGTACCTCGGCCTTCGTCATCGGATTTGCGCTCATTGATTATCCTTGTACAGCTTGAATCATCTAGACAAACAACAAAGCGCAACGCCAGCGACATCGACACGATTGCCCTAGGAAAGAAGACGATGCCACGAGCGGCGCAGTACCTTATATGGCTGGGAACCGAAGAAATAAAATTTAGTTGCGTTTGAACTCTAGGGTTGGATTAACGTCTCGTTGTCTCGCTCTCATGTGCTCTACAATTGGAACAATATGCTGAAGCATGGAATCGGTGACCCGGACGTGACCCAATCGTAGAGCACATGAGAGGGAGAGACAACTAGACGTTATTCCAGAGCACAAACTCAACTAACGTATATTTCTTAGGTTCCAAACCAACTAAGCTTACGCGCCACTCATGGCATCGCCACACCTCGTCTTCTCTCCTAGGCCGATCACGTAGACGTCGCTGGCGCTACAGAGGAATCGTAAGCATGAGGGTAGCCGACGTGTCTGATTAAATGCACTACCTCGAAATCCGTGGCACTACAGGGCATAACAAAACATTGATGTCTCCTGGCATATAGAGGCCAGAATGGTTTCCGCAACAACGTTTTCATTGCTTGATTGGCCGCGATTGCAGCTTGTGAAAAGAAGAGCTTTCCTTACTACATAAAAAAAAATTCTGACACAGTTTTCCTGTTGTCTTTTTTTAATATAGCAATTCGAACATTTTATGAAAACAATAAGGTATGTTTCTGGCACCAATGAGAGCATTGAAGCAAGGACATAGTTGAGCTGAGATACCAGTAGTAAAGTAGAGATGCATGCAGCAGGCTGTGTTAATTGTGGAGCGGGTTTTAAACATGAGAACTGTGTTCTAGGTCTCCGAATCACCGAGTTAACGTATTCATTGGATCGCTGCGTTAATAGCAAAGTCTGCATAATAGACAAGTATAAGAAACTATTGGTTTCTCTCGAAACACAAATTTATCCTGAACTCAAAGAAGAAAAAGAAGAAGGAACGAAAAGGATAAGAAAAAAGAAAGGAACATGAAAATGGCAAGCTTCTGTTATCGCCATTTACTTAGCGCAACTTATTGAAGAGAACACGTGCAAAACGACAGATAATATATTTTAAATTTGTCACTAGGCGAATTAAAATTAGCGCTTGATTTATATAACTTGAGCGCGTGACAGCAGGACCACCCATTTGCATGTTTAGTTTTCTAGAGTTTCCTTGAAAAGAAATAGGCGTGGCTGAGAAACATTAGGTCTAGAAAACACAGTAAGCGGTCTAAGCTACTACAGTTAAAACTTGATTTCATGGAATCAGATTTTACGAAGTTCCCGATCTAACGAGGAAATTTACATCTCCCGGCAAGTACCCACAGGGTTCAGTGTTATGATCAACGCGAATTAACGAAACAAACTCGGCCGGACTTGATTTAACGAAGTTCTTTCTCAAATAAATGAGCGAGAAAAGCAGTGATTTCTTTCTCATTGTGACAGAGATGGGCTCTTCTTCGAGCATGCGCTTTAAAGCTATCGCGTTAAAACATCTAGGCGCCATGGTCACATCCCTAGCTTCATTTTTACGAGGTTGCACGCGGCGGCCACGCGCGGAATGGCCGACTCAACAGCACCTCGGTAGCGGCGGTGGTGGTTGCTCTCGTTATTTCATAGCTTATGCGACAGATGGTGGATTAGCAGCAAATACGGTGCCGCTGTAGATTTTGCGTGTCGCCACGTTACGATTGTAGATTTCATAGGACCGAAAAACTTCTTTTTCGATTTTACGAACTTCCCAATTTAACAAAATAAGTCGAACGTGGCAATCACTTCGTTAAATCGAGTTTCAGCTGTAACTGAACGCACCACATAGCTTGCATATCGAGAGCAGAGGCTAGAAGTCGCTGGCAGTCGAATAAAGGCGGTGGCTACGCGCACTGGTTCGTAGTTTAACAAAATACAGGCTATCGACGACGTTGACACGGACAAGGCGACGCGTATCACCGTGTCCTTTATTGCGCTACGAAGCAGCGCGGCCATGATAAAGACAAAGTCATTCACGGAAAGGATTGTTAGACACGAATTCTGGCACCTGCGCTTGAGTGGAACTGGGTGAAACTTTCTTTTCTGCTACAATATGTAAAAGGGGCTACAGGTAATACGGATATAGATTATGATGACTATCTGCGTTTTCAGCGAACGTTTCAACACGATAGAACACAGGACAGTAAGCTTTGCTGTATGTCCCGGGAAATTGTATACGAAATAGGATTCTTTTTTACGAGTGAGAAAATGCATTGATTCTCGGTATTTGCAACAAGAGCTATCACGTTGGGTGCCGTAGGTTCGCACTTGTTTCTTTCTGGCACATGTAGTTTCTAAACCTACAGCACTGTTGCGAGCACACCCCATTTGATTTGGTAATTCTCCTCTTGTGCAGATATCGCATAAGGTTTCACCCTGAAATGAAACCTGAGAAGCTTGCATTTCCATTTATTCCAGCTGTGCCCTAATCAATAGAAAAATACGTCCGCAAAAAACCACATAGGCAGAAGAGAAAGGAAAGAGAGAGAGAAGTCATAAAAAAAATGAAAGCTCTCTAACTGAAGGGTCTGAGAAATCAGCGCCCGCGCAACCTTTTCGCATTTACGATACAAACGACATTGAAAGGCCAGTGAGACGTCACACATTGGCGGATTTGCTTCCTCGGCACGTATGATGCAATAAATATATGGCCTGGGCGATTTATTTTGCAAGCAGTGCTTTTTTTTAGAGCTTCCGTTTCTCCGGAATCTTGTCGCGTCCGCTGTTTTCGCATTCAGCAAACGGTGACCCACTCTTGCGAAGCGTCTACGAACAGGCTGAAAAAAGCCTTGAATATGTAGAGCAACAACAGACGTTGCATGAATATATGCGGTAGTTTGACAAAAGGATGAGCACGGTGCAATAGCAAAAAGTAAGTGATAACTTCGAAAAAAATTGTCCATAGTGCAGAGAAAATGTGGAGAAAATTTTAGAAGTATTTTAATTTTCTTGTGGCTTTAAATAGTAGTCGTCAATCAGGCGGTTTAGAAAAAAAATTTTTCTTAGCAAGGAGAAGGCCTGGAGGCACAGTTAATGACGTCACAACATCAATATACTACGCGAGAGAGAAAGACAGAGCGAAAGAAAACTTTACTTCAAACGAAAGGCAGGGAGGTTAACATATTGGAGTATACCAAGAGGAAGACTAAGAACAGCGCAAAGAAACACAAGCAAGGAAATGACCGAGGAGTGGTAGTGTGAAACCTAACCAATTTTGAACGCTTGAAAGAATGTGAAGCAGATATAAAAGATGTAGACTTGGCAGCCCCACTGAATGAGCTATGCAGCTTCACTGCGATGTACCCCTTCACCTGACTTGACACTTCACATGACTTCACTGCATTTCTCTAATTGTCGCGGCTATTAAACACTTCGTACCTAAAATCAAGCGGTTACGGTCACCACTGTGCCCTGCGTGCAAGCTGTACGGGAGGACATGCATTTCAAATGTATTTGCCATGCGTCGCACCAGTCCGTTATAGCGTCGAGGTCAGATTGAAGTGCTGCACGATCAGTGTCAGATGATATTATGCGATAAATTACGCAGTCATTAGCGTATAGCCTGATGGATGATGGAACTACATTAGCCAGCTTGTTAATGTAGACTAAAACTAAAAGTGGGCCGAGGAGAGAACCGTGCGGCACACTGGAGGTAACTGGACAAAACGAGGAATCAAAATTGTTAGCTGTCACAAATTCGTTCTATTAGAAAAAAATATTTTCAATCCAGGCGCAAATGTTAGGATCGATGTTTAATTTGCTTAACTTTAAACGAAGTAGAGGGTGAGAGACACGGTCAAACACTTTCTGAAAATCTAGGAATTGCAGTCGCCATTGTCGAGAGCAACGAAAACTTCATTGATCAAGGAAATTAGTGCCTCACACGAAAATGATTTACGAAACCACTACTGTTTCGTCGTGAAGAAAAAATGCAGTAGACTCGAGGAAATTAACTAAACATGAGTAAATAATATGTTCTAATAGTTTGCAAGGAATGCTAGTTAATGATATAGGTCTGTAATTATATGCTGAATTGACATCATCAGACTTGAGAAGTGGTACCACCTTGCCCGCCTTCCAGCGCCAGGTAACTGGGCAGAAGCGATGGACTGTGAAACAAGTTCCGTTAATATAATAGTGGAGTACGTTGCAGTGTCCTTCAAAAATTTTGTGTTGATACCGTCCGTTCCGCATGACTAAGACAATTTCAAGTTTTTAATTAAGTCGAGTTGAGCCCTTTATGAAGATTGGTCTTCACTAGAACGCCACAGTTCCCTGTGCAGTATCGTCAATTTGTGCCCCTCTGGACAAATTCACCCTAAGTGGCGGTTCAGGTTACTAGCGACGCGGTGTAATTTGTTGTTCACCAATTCATCTTAAACATCTATCAGGCACAACTCCTCCGAAAGTGTACACCTCAACGACGGTACATACCAGTGGCTGATTTTTATATACCTGCCGTGGTTGCTCAGTGGCTATGGTGTGGGGCAGCTGAGCACCAAGTCGTGGGATTGAATCCCGGTCACTCTGGCGGCATTTCGATGGGTCGAAATGCAAAAATATCCCTGTACTAATATTTAGGTGAACGTTAAAGAACCCGAGGTGGTCCAACTTTCCGGATTCCCCCACTATGGGGTGCTTAAAAATGAGACCGTGGATTTGGCACGTAAAACCCCATAAGTTAGTTGACCTTTATGTGGGGACTTCGACTTGGAACAAATACATGTACGGTGCGTGTATGATGCAGGCACACGCGTTTGTTCGAAGGCGAGCATTGAGACAACCTACATCGTAGTGTCGTTAATTTTGGAAGCCATGGTGTTGGTTAATACTTTTCAGAAATCTTCGTGTGCGAACTTAAACCGCGCCTGCATGCACAGTGTCTTCCACCCTTAGTAAGTGAGAAATACCTCATTTATATTCATGCCAGTTTAAGCTGAGCATTCATTCTTTACTGTTGAGAACATTTCACTTATAAGACTCCTAATGCGGCTATCAACTATTAGTGGGCCCAATATCGTTTCATTTTACTCTGCTACACGTATCTGAATAATAACGATACGTTTCACCTACAAGTGGATGACCCTGCCCCTTACCCTTCCCGCCGTGCAGGTTAAGGTTAGCCAACGGGCTCAGTCCTGGTTATCCTCCCTGGCTTTCATTTACCCTTTCCCCTTCTCTCTGTTTGTTATGACTCGACAACATATCTGTTTCCTGAATGCTTGTTCTTGCAGCACATATCACTTAGGGAAATTTTCTGCATGTCTAAGCCGAAATTAACCTTTACAGATGCGGTCTTTAGTGGTTTGAGTGCCTCCTACATGCTGAATGAGGTGTCTCAATGCAGTTAGCATTATGAGGATACTTAAGTGAATTTCCGGGGGCTGCCTATCTGTTCACCTGTTTGGCTGTATTCCTCTGTAATGGTTTTCCCTTTACTTTGGATTACCGCGTAGTCCATAATCTAATAGTTGTAGTGTCGGGCTGTCGTGATGAGGAAACTGGATTCAAAACCAATCGTCGGGCCAAGTTGAGTCGTGGTTATGTGACATTGCGTATCTACTGCTCATCCGTTAACCCGCTTCACGTCAACTTCTGTTACTGGGTATGTGCCACTGCATTACGTAAACTCCGTTAGCCCTACATGGATCATTGCGTATGTGAAAATAGGTACGGGCCATACCTGAATGAACCTATCTCTCGGTCACTTGGTATCTGCAACTGGGTATGTGCCGCTATTCAATGAACCTCTGTAACGCTAACGCCTGATATACGACGTATTTTGACGGTTGCAATACGGTGGGACATTGCTTCAATGCTAATCGCAGTAACGTCGACATTCATCGTGAGATAGGTTCTGTTGGACCTTTTTTTTTAATTTGGAGCGCAACTCAAATATAATTACCCTACGCGGGGGCCTTCGAAGCCAATAAAACAATATCAAACGCTTCTTTGTAAATGGCATCAAAATCATCCTCGTTTTATATCGTATCTTTATTCGCACTTGAACACATGCCACATGTTTGCTAAAAGGCAAAGCCCCTGCGAAAGCAAAATGAGAATGGGGAGGAAAGCATGTGCGCGGTGATTAGCACCGCCTATATTCACTTATGCAGAAAATATAAATTTGCCACTAAATAAACAAACCCTGCGAACGCCGTTTAGTTAAAGTTTGGGCTGTCTGCTGAGAGAAATTACGATAACTGTTTCATGACACCGATTCTTATGGCAGGCAATGTGCGTTGGTAAATGACGCCTCCGGGTAAATTTGTAATTATGCCATGACAGCCTATCAGATGGATTGATGATTACTGTTCTAAAGGATTTTTGGGGTTATCTGAGTGATTATTTAGGGATATGTAACGGCGCAGTGCACTGTATACGTAGACAATGACACATAAATATGGAAGCCGGCATAGTAGAAGGCTCCGAGATAATTTTGACAACTTCAGGTTCTTTAACCGGCATCTAACTAGGACATGAGCGTTGTTAATTCCACCCCCATATGAACGCAGCCGTGGCCACTGGTAACTCTGAGAAAGAAAAAGCGTGTAAATTGTGCACACACCGAGATGCAACCCGTAGTGGAAAGCGACATTGTCTCACATGTCCTGGACTCACTCAATCACCGATGCAAACAGAGGTCTAGGTTTTGGAAAATAAAGAAAAACGCTAATCCTCATGTATATCGGTGTTGGAGAAATGGGGCTAAATTCGCGGTCGCAAGCGCTGTCTGTGGTAACTCGTAGTTATTGTTCTGGCGAACTGCCGAATGTGTATACTGTAAGTTGTTTTCCATTTTTACTATCGCGCTGTGCGCTGTCTGGCGTAGTTAAAATGATGACTAGCTTGTCGCCTAGAATGGTTGCGCTCATGAAAACACCGGATGGGAATCGCACGTTTGGCAAAATATGTTGCCATTACGAAACAACTAGTGACTAACTATGCATCTGCTTTGTGCACACCACGAAAAACTAAACAAACGATCGAATGAAAATTCCGATCAAGCAGTCGCAAATAGTTTCGACTGAGAGAGTCAGATAGCTTAGCTTCAGAAAAAAACAATCATTTTGTTGTCTTCAATTGCAGGCGACTTTGAGTGCGACAACAGCATTGCTATAGTGCGATTGGCCTGTGACAGCTGCGTTCACTGAAAGAGCTGCGCCATGGCGAAATTCAATACCACATTATACAAAAGAGCAGAAAGCGATGAAAAGGAATTAGAACAAACGATATTGGGCACAATACCGTTCGCTGCCGGGAACACCTGTTACACGCAGTAAAAGTCGCCGTCATGTGACGCAATTTCGAATCTTGGTCGGAATCGGCACACCTGCTTAATGCGATGCATTCGTTCTGCCGATCTTATGCAAAGCGTTTCTCGGCTGGGCACCCGGTAATGAGCAATGCTAACGAACGCACATGCCGACAACGCATTAGAAGCACTTCTTTGCTTATAACGTGCTGCGAGACGTGCTATCCTTGAGAGCACTGCGAGAAATCTCACGTGATTTTCTATCTCGGCTCATTCACCCCGACACGGCGAGTGGCGAAATATTCACACCATGTGTCCCGCTTATAAGCTCATGAGGTCTTTTGTTCGTCCAGTGCTTGGCGGTCATTGACACTCCCTGAGGAGACATGTGGTAGAGGCGCTTGGCGGACGGATAAGAGTTAGACTGCTTCGGGGCTTCAGCCTGGAACTTGTCGTTTAAAAAGGTTAAACACAGCGGTTTTACTTGCCTTTTTATGGCTCTCGTAAAACTCTGCGTGTGAATAAATGATCATTATATACATCAGCCTGCTTTTTTTTCCCACCGCAAGACGACGTTATTTTCGAGCGATCCCCTGTTACGTTCATTTCGAGTTGCTCGACTATACTTGTTATGAGTGTACTTTTTTTTTAGCTTCATTAAGGCACTTAGCCATATTTGTTATCCGAGACCTCAGTTTCTTTTGCTTGGTACAAAGTTTGTAGCAATAAAGTAGACCAATGGCCGCCAGATAACAGCACGTTTATGCTGAATAATCTTGGTTGTCAGGCTCTTTTGTTAATGTTAACACAAAAGAAAGAACGTAAGGACTGAATTTTCACATTTAAAAAAAGATTCTATGACATAGAGGAAGTTTTGCCAAATTTATACGTCTGCATGATAAATATACTTTGCAGGTAAAACCTAGCGTTTAGCTGGAAAGTGACGATTATAGAGATGAATAAATCCCGAGATCCACGCTAAGAGAACAACTCGGTAAATTTAGCCCTGATAGTGTACCGAACTTCTCATGGTCGGTAATAGCCCAACTAAAATGGAAATAGGTTCTTGGATGCCGCTGCCATGATGGTAATGACCTATTTTATAACATTTCATATAATTCTCGACATTATTGATTTGCGAGACGGTTTCATCTGACATCAATTTCGCAGACCAATTCCACCAAAGAATAATACAGAATCACATACACAAAAAAATGAAACGAAAGGTTGGCATCCAGTGGAAGGTAGCAGCACGAAGAGAGAGATACAAATGCTTAACGGTATCTGGAGAAGTTAGCCTATCAACAGGCTTGACATGCTACCCTACGTGACATGGCGAAGGATGAAAGAAGAGTGCGATAAAAATCAAGAAACACACATACTAACACATACAAGCTGACAAAATGTAATTACATAGACGTTATTTACAGACTGTCATTGAGGCTTGTATCCCGCAGGAATACTACAAGTGCTTTAGTGGGGCGCAGTTGAGATTCCGGACGTCGTTACAGTCCAAGAGAGTCCCGCAGATGAAAACGAGATGAAGGCCACCCTCTGTCCAGGCTGAGGAATGTTCGGACATTTGAGCCTGTATTCACAGAAAGTTTTTCAAAAAAGCAGACGCTAGGCAATCCTGATGCTGAACATATTACTAACGAATGCGGACGGCCAACGGCGAACAGTCCTTAGGAACAAAAAGCTTTGTGACTTCGACCCCTGTTCTTTATTCTCACTAAGGTATAACAGATGCAACCAGAGTATCCCATAACAGTGCAAACACTCTTGATTTATTATTCACAACTAATCCAGACTTCGTATCTGATACTGTTCATTTACCAGGAATCAGTGATTATGTTCTAATTAATTTTCAGCTAAATACACCGCATCTTAAATCTGAGAAGGTAAGATAACTTATACCAGACTACAACAGAGCTTATTTTCAGGCCATTAATAGCAATCTAGCCATGTTTCTCGGCTACTTAGATGGTTTGGATAACTGGTCTGTTGAAGCTAAGTGGGATCTAAGTTGAAGCTAAGTGGGAACAAAGTGCACCAACTAACTCATAAATACATCCCAAAGCGGAGTATCATCCACGTGCCCCTTGGTATTATCCTAACCTTAAGCGCTTATCGAAGAGGAATAAACGTTTTTATCGTTTAGCTGAATTCTCGCGGATTAACGCCTGATGGGCCGCCTATGAGTCAGCCTCTGAGGCTTATGTACAAGCGCTCAAATCCGCTAAGACTATCTTCCTGTGAACCACTATGCCATCTCTGTCGAAGGACAATGTTAGAAAATTTTGGCGTCTCATAAATCCAGCACAGGACTTATTCATTGCGTTTCAAACCCATAACGAATGCGCTACAACATTAAGCGACGCATTTGTTAAAAACTTTTGCCCTGTTTAAAATGTGAAGCTACCAGATCTGTGCCATGTTAATTTGTATACGTATCCCGTTTTTGCTGGTGTATTAGGTGTTGCTAAACTAATTGATTCATTGGGTAACAGTGCATCTCCTCGTTACGAATATACATGCAATAAATTTTTGAAGAGTATTTCGCTGTATAGTTCTATTATATTAGCCAAAATTGTCCAGCAATCTCTTGATATATCTAGGATTCCTACTCACTGGAAAATTGGGAAGGAGGTTCTGGCTCCACAACTCAGGCATTAAAGCTTCACCCCTTAATTACTGCCCCATTTTACTTACTAGCGCATGCGGCGAACTACTTCCGTACGTAATATTGAAATAATTTATTAGTTTTCTCGAAGATAATGCATTTTTCACGTCAGCACGGCGTGGCTTTCGTAAAACATACTCGTGTGAAACTCAGCTCTAGTCATTCACTCACAAATTTCACCATATGTTCTTGACGAATCAACCTGCGCCGACTGCATAGTATTAGACTTCGCGAGGGCATTCGAAAAAGCATGTCATCAGGTACTACTTCACAAGCTAAGTGTTATTAACCTTGACCATAACCTTCTTCAGTGAATTGAATCCTTCCTTCTTAACGGATTACAATTTGTTAATGCTAATGGTCATAACTGATCCTTTACTAACGTACATTCCCGTACATTCCGGCGTTCCACCGGAGTGCGTCCTCGGACCCTTTCTATTATTAATTTACATTAATGGCCAGGCTTCTGTTGTTTGCTCTGAAATCTTTCTTTTTGCTGTCGATTGTGTAATTTTTCACGAAATTAATACTGATATGGAGATTAATACTCTCAATCTGACATAGTTGCTGTATCCAATTGGTGTAAAATATGGCGAATTGAACTAAATATAAGAAAATGCAAGATCATGCCTGTCGCCCGAAACGCTAACAGTCCTCCTGTTTATCTTGCGATTAGTGTTTTATTAGAACCTGTCGCATCCTATTAATACTTATGTGTTCATAAATCATGTAATCAATACTGGACAGTGCACACTGAAAACATTAACTTTCCTAACAGGATACTATGATACTTACATCGCAACTTTTCCCCTCTTCCTTCTTCATTTAATCTAATACATTACAAAACTTTAGTACGACCATAGCTTGAATGCGTTGCTTCTCTATGGAATCCTATACATGTACAATTAATCACTGCCCTGGAACTTGTTCAGAATAACTCGACTCGTTTCATTTTTTCTAACTGTAATCGCATTGCTAGCATAAAAGCCATGAAAGCATGCCTTTCCCTTGCATCTCTAGCAGCGCGTCGAAAAATTGGTCGCTTGAATTAATTTCATAAGGTATACTACAATATCGTTCTTCACAACAAATTTATTATATCACCGTAATATGTATCCCATCGCGTTGATGATCGCCATAAGGTAGGTATCCCATTTTGTCAAACGAATATATCTTCCGAATCTCCTGCGCACAGCAATCGAGTAGAACATACTTTCCGCTGACATTGCATCAATCATTGATGTGAAAAAGGTTTGCAGTCACTGACCAAGTCAAACGAAAAGAAAAACGTTTCAGAGCCCTTACAGGTTCCTTGTTCACAATGAGGTGGACAAGACGAGTAGTGGCATTATTAGAGGCTAAGTTTGTTACGTAATGACTGATTGTAGATGATTGGCATGCTTCCTGCTGCTCGGCTCATGGTCCCGGTTGTCGACTGGATGAAGGATGACTGAAGAAGAAGCCACATTGTCAGATTTCGTTTTTTGGCTAAATTTGACGCGTTGTCCCTATCAGTGTGATGTCCGGACGTATGTGCATGCTCGGCAAGTGCACTAGAAGCGATATACACATTTCTGACGTCACGCTGGTGCTACTTGAGTCCCCGTGTGAACTTGCCAGTTTCGCCGATATAGACCTGGCTGTAACTGCCGCAAGGAATCCGGTAGACAACCCCAAGGAAGTTTATATCTGGTAGGCGGTCCTTTACGTTCACAAGCATGTTCCGTAGCTTGGAGTTTGGTTATCAATCATTGATAACCAACGTTTTCGCAAGGTACTAACCAGCATTGTTTAAATACATGCCTGCTTGAAATTATAACTCACTACATCTTGCTGTTGTCTTGATGATTCTGTATTCTCATTTCTCTCCGTAATGCCTTCGGCCTTGAGGGTAAGCGAGTAAATAAATAAATAAATAAATAAATAAATAAATAAATAATGAATAAAGACCACGGACATTAGCTGCCAGTTAATTCAATTATCTGCTTACCCAATGTGACTCCAGTTTACTTCACACTGCAGAGTATTGCTAAAACACTACCACTTTACTAAAGGCACTATCGTGTTTGACTGAATGGTCAATGAGCCGCATTCTGTCAGCATAGATGAAGGAAGCATTATGCATTCCTCCTAATGCATGCAGCCAATACATATTTGCCAATGTGGTTTCAGCCGGTGAATCAAATTTGTCACGCGTATTCATAAAAAGCGACATCACTGATGGTTCACTAGATACAGATTTAACTAATATGTATTTATTAATACGCTCTGTGAAAGACAGGAAAGATTAACTTAGCATCCTGGCAATGTTTCAATGGAGTATACAGCAACTGCAAATAAAATTATGCGACTCTGACGCATTTATTGACAATGTATCATAATTCCTGACTGAAGGGGTTCTTAATGAGTCCTGGAGGTGGTGCACATTGTGAGCGTGGAATTAAGGGCGGTATCAGAAGGAGAGGCAATGCGAGGACGCCATAAAGAGATACACAAGCCGATGTTACTCACTTCAGCTTCATTCCATGATGAGGCTGAGAACACGTGGGGCCCACTTACTGTATACTGCAGAGAGAGAGATAAAACTTTATTACGTCCTTGATGGGGTCCAGGGGTGGTGGCGGTCGGGAGACTGACCCCCAGTCCCCCCGTTCCTGAGACGGCGGCCAGTCCTTGCTTTCTGGCGGCGTCTTCGGCCATCCGGACGTCCCAGAGCTGCTCTGGGTCCAAGCTGAGCGGCAAAGTCTACTGCTCGGTCGTAGTTATGATGCCTGTAGTGTTAGTGCGGTATTTGTTGGTGGGTGAAGCTTTGGGGCATGGCCAGATAATGTGATCGAGGTCAGCACGGGCCTCGCACGCTTTGCAGGTTGGTTAGTATGCATCGGGATAAATGCGGTTGTATAGCACGGGGTGCGGGAAAGTTCGCGTCTGAAGTTGTCGCCAAGTGGTGGATTGAGATTTATTCAGTGTTTTGTGTGCTGGGGGGTAGCGTAACCGCTCTCTGCGGTAGTGGACGAGGATTCCTCTGAACGTGACCATTCGGTCCCGCGCGTGACCGCGATGTACAACAGAGGGCTAGTCAGGATCAGAAGACTCAGGAGAAGGATGGTGCGCCTAGTGTGCGAGAGCTCGGGCGGCATCGTGGGTGGCTTCATTTCCAGCAAGACCCGAGTTACCAGGGGCCCAGATGAACTGTACGTTGCGTTGCCTTGAGGGAGGAGTGCCAGAGAGTATCTTCTGCGCTTGGAGCTCTATCAGTTCTCTTGTGTAGTTACGAATGGCCGTTTTTGAATCGGTGATGATGCAATGTGCATTGGTAGCCGCGCAGGCCAAAGCGATGGCCATTTCTTCTCCTTCTTCTAGTCGTGTGGTGAGTATTGATGTGGCCGCTGCGAGGCGGTGCAGCGATCCCGCGACTGCAATGACCGACATGGCGTTTTAATTGGGGTATTCCGCTTTGTCCACGTAGGCTACGTCAGCGGCTTGGTCATAGCGCTTTTGGAGTTGTTTAGCTACTTCTGCAACGTCGAGCCGGATTGTGTTCAGGGTGTATATTGCGAGGTGTGGGCGGGATAACTAGCTGAGCGTGAATGTTTGGATGAATGGGTACTTTTGGTCCGAAATGGGTGGTGTAGGTTATGCCTAGGGTGCCTAGAATGTGCCAGCCCGTGGTGGAATCGGCGAGTAGTTCGTATTGGCTAATACGCTGCGCATCAATAAGCTCGCCTATGATGTTGTGAATGCCGAGGGCATCCAGTTTCTCGTTAGAGGTGGAGATTGGAAGATGCAGGGCTTGTTTATAGGCCCTCTTGATCATGGTCTTGAGTCTGAGCTTGTCAGTTGCACTGAGGCTGAAGTACAGGGGGACATAGGTGATCCTGCTTAGGGCGTAGGTGGTTACCAGGCGTATAAGGTTGTTTTCTTTCATGCCGTGATGTCGATTTGCGATAAGTGCAATGACGCGAGTGGTTTGGTGCCCATGAGTATCTAATTGCTTGAGTATCTCCGTATTTCTGCCGTTTTGTTGGATGCGTAAGCCAAGGATACGGAGGCTAGGTACAGTAGGTATGCGTTCCTGATGCACGTGGAGATATATCTGGGGGGGAGGGGTAAGGGTCTGGACGTCGACCTCCCCAATTAGGCTTGTACAGAAGGAGCTCCGATTTCTGTGGATAACACTCCAGGCAGCGAGGTTCTACATATGCGACGACCTCGTTGATGCCTTGCTTCAGCGTGTCTTGGATGTCCCCGTCGCTGGCCCCGGTGACCCACAGGGTGATATCGGCTGTGTAGAGGCTATGCTTGACATTGGGGATTCTAGCTAATTCAGGCAGTAGTCCGAGCAAGGCCACGTTAAACAGAAAAAGGGACAGAAGCGATCCTTGCGGCGTGCATCTGCCGAAGTGAATAATTGGCGAATGAAACCCTCCGATGGTAACGGTGGCCGTGCGACCTGTAAGGAAATTCTTCACGGAGTTATATGTTCGATGTCCAACCTGGAGTTGTGCTAGTTGGTTCAGTATGGCCTCGTGCGTGACGTTATCGAAGGCTTTGGTTAGGTCTAGCCCCAAGATGGCACTAGCGTCCAGCCTGGAGCTTTAATCGCCATCGATAATTTGGTGCTTGAGCTGAACCGTGATATCTCGAGCAGAAAGTTTCGGGCGGAAGCGAACCATGGTATTGGGGAAGAGGTCGTTGTCGTTCATATGTCTGTGTGAGCGTATGAGGATGACGTGTTCGAGGACCTTTCCGACACATGAACTAAGGGAGATAAGGCGGGGCAGAGGTTTTCGAGTAGGATGCGCTTTCCTGGTTTGGGAATAATAATAATTTTGGCTTCTTTCCATTGTGAGGGGACGTTTCCAGTTTCCCAGTACGTGTTAAAATAAGCTGCGAGGGCTGGCATAGAATCCTCCTCTAGGTTGCGAAGCATTTTATTAGTAATGCCATCAGGCCCCAGGGCCGAGTTAGGGCGGAGTGCGAGGATGGCTTCACGTACTTATGCTGCTTGTATGGGCGCATCTAGGTGGACGTTAGCGAGTGTAGTAGGTGTAGGTCCTACGTATCGGTCTACCAGCTCTTGAAGAACTTGTGCGCCTGTGCCCAGATGGGTGTGAATAATATTTTGCAAGTTGTGCTGTTGTGTGTTCTTGCTGTTGGCCGGATCCAGGAGGCAACGGAGGATATTCCACGTTTTCGATAGGTTTGGTTGCAGCTCCGTGCTGTCACATGTGCTATGCCAATTTTGACGAGTCAGTTATTGTGCATAGTCTTCGATGTGAAGATTGAGAGTACTAATATCTTTCCTGAGCGTTCGGTTGAGCTTGTTGTGTTTGTATCTGCATTGCAGACTGGCGAGGGCTTCCAACGTATTTTTTATTTCTTTACTCATACTGTTGGCCTGTCGGCCGTCACAGGGTGGGTCATAGCAGCACTTCAACAATTAGTACAATGCATGGTAATAAAAATACATATAACACAAAAATAAAGGAAGTAAATAGCAGTATTTCGGCAATTAGTACAGTACATGAAGGCAGTACATGAATAGTGTTTTAATAGGTGAACATAAGCGAACAAAGAAGATACATAAGCGAAATATTCTACAGATACTCCGATCAATATGATTATAAATGCAGTGTTAATAAACGAGGTCATACACGCCCCCCCCCCCCCGCAAGAAAAGAAATAAAAGAGAGAAAAAGCACGTATACGTGCGTGCATCTTTCAATGTTGCTTTTTCTCAAATTCTTCCGCGCTGACACTTTCTCGCGTTGAAACCGGTAATTTATTCCATTCTTTAATGGTTCTTGGGAAGAAGGA
Organism: Dermacentor variabilis; assembly: GCF_050947875.1. Classification (NCBI taxonomy): domain Eukaryota; kingdom Metazoa; phylum Arthropoda; class Arachnida; order Ixodida; family Ixodidae; genus Dermacentor; species Dermacentor variabilis. Next base: position 140,320,311 of record NC_134576.1, read on the forward strand.
AAATGCGTAAGCGTTAATGTGCATCTGAGGTATTTGAAAAGTATTATATGTGCTTTTCCGTAGTGTTCTACCTTGTCGTGCTATGAAATACTGTTCGCTATTGATGTTGAATGAGTTTTAGTGAGAAGAAATAAGAACTTCAACCTAGCTATGCGTCTGCGTTCCGCGAGCGTAGGCAAGTTCAGCAAACCGAGCATTTCGGGGACTGAATCTGTGCGAGAATAACGCGAAAGAATAAACCTTGCTGCTCGACGTTGGACTCTTTCCAGTCTCTCAATTCTCCCAGATTATGCTGGCATACTCTAACGTGGCTCGAACGTACGTTAAATAAGCTGTTAGTTTTACTGCAGAAACTATATGCAGAAACTTGCTATCTGCCTCCTGCAGGTTGGCTTCCTCAGGCACCAATTTAGTGGCTTTGCTCGCGTGTTGCAGCAAGGATGAGGCCCAATCTTCGAAAGGGGGTTGGGTACCGAAGAAAGAGGTAAGGGCTCTGGGCTGTCGGAAAGCGTCCCCGTTCGTTATGCGGAGTTGATGGCCCTTAGACTTTCGCGGGCCAGCTCGAACTGTTTTGATTAAATAGTGGTCACTGCCCAAGTTGTCTTGTTTGTTGATCTAGTCTGCCTGTGTAATTCCTTTTGCGAATGTCAGGTCCGGAGTAGTGACTCTTCTAACGCTGTTTCCCATACGTCTGGGACAAGTTGGATCCGTGACAAGAGTAAGACCCAGATTCTGTCCGTCAAGCCATAGTTGTCCTCCCTTTCGGCAGTCCATTGGATTTCCCCATGCCACCACAGGGGCATTTAAGTCCCCTACGATGAGCAGGGGAACTCTTCTGGCTACTTTATCTGCTTTCGTGAAAAGTAGAAACCTACGTTGTTGTTTGGGGCTGCTGTACACATTGATGATTAAGAGGCTCTGTTGTGTGCGCCTTGCAGACGGGATGATCTCCAGGAGAATGTGGGCTGACGTATCAATGCCTGTCTGATGCTTTATAACCTGATTGTTTCGTTTAACTAATGTGGTTATTGGGGACTGCGGTTATCATCGTAAAGTGCGGTGTATGCCACGTATCGCGACAGCATAGCCGGTTCTCCGGTCTCTTGTAATTCGATAACATTGGGGGAAGTATATGGTGCGCGAAAGGTAATGTATTGCTCTAAGTGTGCTCGTTTTCGCTGGAAGCCCCGGTAGTTCCACTGCCAAATGCAGTAGGTAACTCGTTCGGGATCACTCGCAGCCATCTTTGTCGGGACGCGCGTACGGCTTCATTAGGGGACCTGCTCTGGGACGGTGTAGGGTGTTTTCCAATTCTGTCAAACGGGTGTTGGGATTTTAAGCAAGAGTCGCGACAATGTCTTGAGGCACTTTGCGTGTGTCGTCCATTTTTTTCCTGTCGTTGTTCTTTTGCCGCAAAGGCTTGCTCAATTCTGTGCAGTATTAGTGTTTCGAGTTTCGCAGTAAGGAGGGTGCCCATTGCGCGTTCGACAGCCTTTGCGATGGAGGCGTCGAGCAATGTGGCAAACTTATAGTCTAATGCTTCGCTGAGGTTGCGTTCTATCCGCTGTTGCAGCTGAGTGAGGGCCTCACAGCTGATATTTTCTTCTGAAGTGTATGCTGGTGTTGCCGCTTTTTATATTGGTGCGAGGACTTTGCGTTTGTGCGGGGCAGGTTGTTGGGTGGTTTGCGGGCAATATATTGAAGGCACAGCAAGGA